>NC_139845.1:21234684-21408205 GCF_963691815.1 Echiichthys vipera
AATAAAAAATAAAACAAAAATATCCTAAAAACCTATTTTTCTTGCCGTGGTACTGACAGAGGTATCATGTGTCTTACATCTTCTCTTCCAGAGAGTCTTCACACTCACTTTCTTTAAAACGTACCAGTACAGTATAAAATCCTCTTTGACAGGGTGAATGCTAACTGTGCTTCCATCATGTGTTCTTTACCAACTTTTAGCTAAGAAGAACCTGTGCCACTGGCATCACTGATGAGAAAAATGACTATAGCATTTAGGATAGGACAATCTTTGGCATACAAACAGTACTACATACAATACATTATGCACCTAATGTGTATTAATACGCTGCTGAAAATAATCTCCAACAAATGTAATATTTCCTCATGTTTGAATACCAGCCAGCTGTTGAAAAAGCCAGCACCCAGCTGTTTTTAAGAGATGATTAAGCCTCTTTTTAGGAAAATGATATTTTCATGACCATAGCCCATTTTAGAGATTTATGTCTTCACTAAGAATAAATGGGCTGGAGTAGCAATAACAGAGAGACAGACTAACACATGCCTGCTTTTGGTCTTTGTGTGAAAAGTGTTGACAATAAAAACTAAAATAGTGCCAGCCTGTTACATTCAGTAAGTCATGGGAAGAAAAATGACTTGTTATACTAATTACTAATTTATCATACGCTAAACTTTGAGACAGAAATGAATAATTTCCCTGGATGCAAAAAAAAAGAATGCATTGGATTTTTGATTATGATTGCCTCTAGTCTCATATATCATATCTGAGGATCCTGTAGTCCCTAGCTGCCCCCTTGGGAGTGTGTATCTGTGTGTGCAGCATCTTGAAGTGTAGTGGGAGTGGAATGGTCACCGCGGTCATTATGCATAACTGCCCATGCTCGTCTGCAGGCCCTTAGCAGCAGCAGGCGGAGATGGGAATGTAATCACACCACAGCTGCCGATAAATATTGATTTGGTTGTTAGGTTTTACCCCCGAGCAGTAAGTGCAGAGTATCAGTGTTGTACGTTGGCCACATTTGGGCATTAATAACAGCAGAGCAGGAGGGAGCAGGGGGCATTTTTAGGCAGTGACAGAACGGCTTTCAGACCAGATCTGTGTACCTCTGGAGTGCAAGGAGCCAGGGGAGTGTGTGTGTGTGTGTAATTGCAGGATGTCTGAGTAGGCATGCAGTACAGCCAAAATGTGACATATTTGCCTCCAGAGGATAAGGCAACAAGTGTGTGTGTGTGTGTGTGTGTGTGTGTGTGTGTGTGTGTGTGTGTGTGTGTGTGTGTGTGTGCATGCGTGCATGCGTGCGTGCGTGCGTGTGCATGTGTGCGTGTGTGTGTGTGTGTGTGCGCGTGTGTGCGTGCGTGTGCGTGCGTGTGCGTGTGTGTGCGTGCGTGCGTGATTGGAATCCTCATCTTTAGAATGTCAACGCATTGATTTAGGAATTAGGGAAAGTAAGTTGCCATGGTAAGCTCTTTGAAAGTCAACCAAAAACAGTGTGTGTGTGTGTGTGTGTGTGTGTGTGCGCGTATAGGTGTGTGTGTGTGTGTGTGAGAGAGAGAGAAAACAGAACCAGGGTGACAGTGTGTGTGTGCGCGTATAGGTGTGTGTGTGTGGCTGTGTGCCTGTGTGTGTGTGCGTGGGTGCGTGCGTGTGTGTGTGTGCCCGTGCATTTGCGTGTGTGTGCGTGTGTGTGTGCGTGCGTGTGTGTGTGTGTGTGTGTGTGTGCGAGAGAGAGAGAGAGAACAGAAACAGGCAGTGACAGTGTGTGTAAGTGTGCTCGGCTGCCAGACGTACAGTAGACTGTATGGTGTAAGAGAAGTGAATCATGGCTTTAATTAAGTGGAGGAGGGCTGAGCCGCGTCTCATTAAACAGCTTGTGGAGGAACGTTTAAACTCAACCGCTCCACACCAGCTACTGGGACAATTTACTGAACAACTGGGAGGGGTTTTCCACACCTCCTCCACCTCCTTCTCTTCCTCCTCTATTCTCTCTTAGGATTTGGACTCATTCTTTTCGCTAAAGAAAGGTAATAATCCACCCTTGGAGACTCTTTAAACACTCTAAATGTCTTTGCTATTTGGTATTCTGGCCGTTCTTGGAGGGATTTTGTGATAAAGTGCTGCAGTTAACTTTTTCAGTGTATCTACTTTCTTTAAACGTGCTCGACTATAGTAAGAGATCCTACATTTATACAATTTAGAAAAGAAATCCTCACCAATTTGACACATAAAAGTCAGTTTACTAGTCATAAAGAGTATTACTCAGCCTGGAATTATGATACAAGATACAAAATGGCATTGAAGAAAAGATCCCTTTATTAAAACCTACAAAATATATTTTCTTTTTAGGGCTGCCACTAAGGACTATTTTCTATTGGTTTTCTATCGACTATTTTATTAATCACGCAAAAAACAACACAAAAGCAACATGTAAACTAATGTTTAACATATTAATATGTAAAACTGTAGGATCAAACTGGCAACAACATGATCAAAAAGAAAAAAGGGCATATTATTTTATTTTTGGTGAACCAAACCTTACCCATTCTCCCACCACGCCAAACGCTCTTCTCAAATGTAACAAATTTCTTTAAATACTTTAGTTATTTATCGGTTACTTTTCATAATCCACATGAACCGCTCGAATTAATTAGATAAATAAATTAGATCCACAGCACTTATTTACAAAGAAATTCCGTCACTTTTGTTTCTCCTCTTATTAACTTCTTCTAAAACAATCTGTCAGCACTCGTGTGATTCACTACAGAGCCTGTAAACCAGTACCCACGACATTATGTTCACTTCCCTGTCTGACCTCTGCTCTGTGTGTAGCGCGATCGCACAGAGCAGCGCAGCTTCTGCTGCTCTGTAGCGGACAGCGGCAGCAGACGTGCCCGTGTATTTTCGCCACTCAAATCACGAGAGCAAAGGATATAAGTCATGACCGAAAGAACGAGGTCGCAGGTACAAGCGTCCAAAATGGGTTTTCTCAGGAGGGTGGCTGGAGTCTCCCTTAGAGCGAGGGAGAGAAGTTCAGCATCCGTGAGGAACTTTGCGTTGAAAGGAGCCAGTTGAGGTGGTTCAGGATCATCTAGTAAGGATGAACCCTGGGCGCCTCCCTAGGCAGGTGTTCCAGGCACGTCCAGCTGGGAGGAGGCCTCTGGGAAGACCCAGGACCAGGTGGAGAGATTAGATCTCCACACTGGCCTGGGAACGCCTCGGGATCCCCCAGTTAGAGCTGGTTAATGTGGCCCGGGAAAGGGAAGTTTGGGGTCCCCTGCTAGAGCTGCTGCCCCCGCGACCCGACCCCGGATAAGAGCTGAAGATGAGATGAGATGACAAAAGAAAATAAATGATCATGTGACAGGAACATATTGAAACATTTTAGACTGTGTGAAAAAGGGCGCAATTCGTTTTTCATCTCAACCGATTTATATCTTCACGCATTTAAATCATTTGTTTTCTCCCGATGCATCGTTACATCCCTTATCAGAACTGGAGATATTTTCTTCACTGAAAGAAGAGCAAAGGATGCTTTTATATCTGTCTGTGGCCAGATAGCGTCGCAACCGTACAAGATACAATCAGGAAACGTCACAGGTGTGTAGTTGAGATCAAAATGGAAATCAAGTTAAAAAATTGGGCGTGGTTCGAGCAAGGGCACAGGAAGTAGGGGTGGAAAGTAGGCAAGGTGCCATTTCCCCAACACTTTACGCCTGATTTGGCGGTTTGATCCTATTGCATCATGGTCTCTAGTTTCTGCTTGCTTCAATGACTCTTGATGGATTTCTCAATTTCTGAAGGTGGGTTGTGGTATATATATGTGTGTATGTGTGTGTGTGTGTGTGTGTCAGTGACGTGCAGTGAGGGTTGGGGTTGGGGAGGCACTGACTCACAAGTCAGATTTACAAACATACAGTTGGATGCCAATAGGATAGGATGAGAGAATAGGAGCGAATAGGATGCTGAAAACCATTTTAAAACACCAGAGCCTCTGTATATTGCAGTATATCTTACCTTTACTTGTACATGACTTCTCGCTTTGACTGAAAGTCCAGCTTTGAAAAATGTCTTAGTTTAGAAATCAAATCCTCCATTTTCAGGGCGAGAAATGACAGCTTGTCGCTAAGCTCTACAGCATCGCACAGCACACTTGTGTTTACTTTATGCACACAGGTCAGAGTTCACCGTGATCTGGCTGCAGGCTATCAGGCTGCTCACTATCGCCGCCCTCCTTGAGGCAGAGGTAGTGCCTGCCTCAAGCCAAGCATTTCCCCTGTGGATTTATGTCACATCAATAAGATGTAAATATTACACATATACGTAAAATACATTACTGAACACCATGGAAAAGAAGACGTATGCTTTTATTCCATAAAAGTGTCCTCAACCATCATATTGGAAACATACACAGAAATGGGAACAAGCACGCGCAGAGGGCACGCGCTCAATACAGTTTGTGAGTGATTGCGCAATCTGGAGGGAGGCACGGCTGTCCGTGCCTCACCTCTCGCATCCGAAGAGACTCCGTTTATTTAAATAGGAAATACAGAATTTTCTGCCATTTTTACTGTAAAAACGGTCAAAATACATTAAGAACCACACCAAAATCATAGTCCAGAGGACAAATATTAATACTTGTTATTTTATTATTTCGTTTCTTTATTCTCTCATGATGACAGGGGAGGCGCAGCCTCACCTGCCTCCCCTGACCGCACGTCACTGGTGTGTGTGTGTGTGTGTGTGTGTGTGTGTGTGTGTGTAATACAATTTCTTCAAGGTGTTTTCTTCAAGTGTTTTAGGCCTTTTTTTTATTAGAAGTTTTTCTTTCTGCTTATATCAATGTTTTGACAGTTTACAGTTTCTGTTGTGGTGAGTGAAATGACGTTTCTTTCAAAATTGCTGACGTTCCAAGATCTATCTAGAAGAGATCTAACCATTATATGCAGTTTTACCTGATTAATTGCGCAGCCAAACACTATTTCCCCCATCACTCACAACTCCTCTGTGTTTTCACACATCGCTTCCCTCTTCTTTTTCCTCCCCTTCATGCATCTCTCTCTCCCATTATCCGTCCATCTGGGCTCAGTGTTTGGGGAGGTTTTCCAGCCACGGTTATTCTGCCAGCGTGGCCGGTTTGGCCCGTGGAGCTGGTGGATGCTGCCATCGGCCTTGCTGCAGACTCAGTGGTGCGGTGCGCCGTGGCATCGCAGAGCCTGCTCAGCTGGCCGCTCTGATGAAGACTCAAAGACTCCTCTCATGTCCCTCCAAAGGGGTCAGGGAGGACACGTTGGCAGAGCAAACCAACCTCTCCTCATCACTGACTCAGCAAGAAGTGGGCATACACACGCGCGATCACACACAGACACACACACACACACACACACACACACACACACACACACACACACACACACACACACACACACACACACACATTAGCCTCAATAAACCTTGAAGACGGAGTGGAGTGGTTTGATGAGGCAATCTCGCCTCACAAATGAACCTATCCTCTCATAAAGTTAGCTTTTACCCTTGGGAGCATAATTGTCCTCACTGCAGTCTGCCTGTTTGATTACGGAATTGTTGACTTTGGCCTGAAAGTGTTGTTTGAGATAAGCTCCGTTAATCCTCTGAGGAGCATACATGTGCAGCCCTTTCATTAGATCTGGATATTCTGTGGACATAAATGAGAAATTTGGGCCTGAGAAATGGTGCTGTGGAAAGGTCTGGGGGTCAACAAAGCAATAAAATGCATTCTCATGAGATTATGTATGCAAAATTCCTGTAAATCTTGTCAGTACAGTTTTTGAGCTTCCTTGTCAAAATAATGAGGAATTGGTACTCTGCACCTCAATGCCTCATCTCCAGTCCTGTCCGATATCACTACTAAATGTCAAGGCTGTTTAACTAAAACTGTTGAAAATAAGGGTTTAAGTGAAATGCGGTGTCAAATCATCCCAGGGTCTTTTTCGGCAAATTCGGGCATCAAATAAGCCATCAAGACCATTTTTTTGTCAGCAAACCTCTGCAGCAGCATGAGAAGAGTCCCTACACAGAAAACAAAGCACCAATTGGCTCCTTCCTTTTGGATTGACTTTTTCTTTTTTTAGATTTGGCAAATACACTTGAATCAACTTTACTATGAGAGGAGCTGGTACAGGGGCCAGCAGGGAAGTCTTTAAAACACTCCTTTAATAAACTCTGGGTTCACTAACTATGTTGTTGCTGCTTTTTTTTCTGTGTAAGGACTCTTCTCATGCTGCTGCAGAGGTTTGCTGTTATTTTCAGCAGTATTAGTGGTTAAAAAAGATGTTTTAATGCCTTCACTGTGCTGCCCCGAGCTAATCAGTGTTAGCTAACTCTCCGGGATTTCTCTGTTAATCGTTCATACACAAAAGAAATTGTCTCGATGGCTTATTTGATGACCGCATTTGCAGAAAAAGATGATTTTACACTGGAGTACTGTTGTTTTATTGTTAAAGATGTCCAAGGTCCTTTTGGCATTTTTGAGCAATTTTAGATCATTTACATTGGAATCACTGTGGTCAGTGCGGGGAAAGTAAAACTTTTCTCAGTCAAACACAAATTTGTGTGACTGGCCTTTTGCAAACCAGCAGTCCATATTGGAAGAAGCTCTTATATTAGTGTGCTCACACATCCTGTTGTTCCTAAGCTTTTAACACCATATATTTTGCAAGCAGGCCCCGTTATACTTTGCTGTGCTCGGGCGTGGCCAAGCCCTCATGAAACAGCTCCTTTCTTTGATCGTGAATATTAATTCCATATTTTAGAGACATTTATATAGACAGTGAAAGTGTTGGACGAGTAGAAAGCTGAATTTCCAGACTTATCAAATGGCAGACCAACCCACTAAGTCATCAGCTGTGCCAGTAGCAGAATTAACCCAACTTGAACCAAATAATTGCCAGTGTGTTTGATCCAACCTTCTGACACATTTTCCCATGAGCCCCTTTTCCCCTCTGGATTTCTCTCCCTCTCTCTCTCTCAACACACAGTCCCACCTCCCTTCCAAACCGCTGTGAACCAAGCGTCTGTGGTGCGGTGTCTGGCCGGGTCACGCCAGGACACACACCGTGTCTGAACATGACTGAGGGGAAAGAGAGCAGGAACAGAGGGATAAAGAGGAAAGATACAGAAGGACAAAAAGAGTAAGAGGAGGAAGGTGCAGGAAATGATGACAGCACTCGAGAGAATGGAGATCACGCTGGTCCACGCGAATCCATTTACCAGATTAGATGATCAGATCTGAATGACAGCTGCTGTCCCACGCCCCTGGTATCATTAGTGCTTGGGTTTTGTAAATTCCGTTGCTTTTCTTGCCTTTTCTAAACACAGATAAACGCGGTGTAAGTGATTCCTCGCTGGTTTTCACTCCCGTTGACATCTGCTATGTGGCCACTTTAAATTCATTCAAAATGATTCCATCTTTGGTGCTGTAAAGTACAGTAGATTTCCCTTCAGATTCTAACTCACTGTAAAATCTAGATTCTAGAGGGTGTTAAAATTCTCTGTGATAGCCTGCCTTCCAAGTAATTATACTAATGCCTCATGACATTAAAACGTTATGGAACACATAGCACTAAAAGAAGCAGAGTTGTTTGTGAGTGTATTGACTGTAAGGAGTCAGAGCCAGGATCCAGCCAAACCACATCCAGACAAGCGTGACAGGACGTCATAATAGCTGAGAGTTAATGACAGCTGTCGGCCCTCTAATCTCTACTGCAGTCTGCATCACTGCTCCTCTCGTCTTTTCTTCTTCTAGTCTCCATTCAGTATCTAAAACATTAAGATATCCCCTGTGCACTCCTGTTCTTTCCTCACCTGAGTTTCATTGGCATGGGTACATAAACATAGATTACCACAGATTTACTGTAGCGGCAGCTTTTTAAAGCAACACCATGTCGTTTTTCAACCTTCATTATATATTTCCAGGACCCTTGTGATGGTACCTTGCAATACGTTTATTGACACATCTGTCGTATCCTGACAGAGTCTGTATTGCTTTTGCACCTTACGCCTCCTCCTGCTCCCCCCTCCATTTACTCAGATTGGGATACCAGAGCCCAGCTGTCTAGCGTAGTGCGTGTATGCCTGTCTGTTGGCTGGTACAGGGTGTGTAAATTCTGTATACTGGGTTGATGTCATGGCGGAAAATGAAACTAAACCGAAGAAAGAAAAGGTTTTGTCAAAGGGGACCAAGAAAGGAAAAAAGGGATAGTGACGGTATCCAAGGGCAGACGAGAATCAGTATTGGCCCAGCGTTCACTCACTGGTGTGAGCTAAAGGAGGAAGAGGGAGTCACCCCTGATGGCGACTTGGCTCTCATGCTGTTGGAATACTAGTGTGTACTTTTAAGACAGTAGTCGAAGAGAGCAAAGATCAAAGAGAGCCCGAGAGCAAATCCTACATCTTGTTGCCTTAACTGTACTTGCAGTAAATACTATACCTTGCATCCATACATACACAACATTTTATATTTTTGATCACAGAGATTGCAGCATGCATTGCTGCATTATCACTTCACATGGTGCCTGGAAGAAGAAAATAAATCCTTTAAATCAGAGATTCTACAGTTCAACATGTTGGCTCTCCAGATAAAACTGAAGTGCGAGAAAGAGCCTGGGGCTTGAAGACGTTACTCACAGCATTAAAATCCTTCCAACAGGAGCAACTTGGCGTGTGGATCCATTTGTGTTCTATGATATTTCTTTGATCCAGCTACCATTCCATTGGGCACAGGGATGCAAGTGTCTTCTTCTTTATCTTTACCAGCTCTCCAGCTCAAATCAACACTGCCCTCATCTCTAAAAACAGATTCTGCATAGGAATGAAGAATCTGTAGGAAAGCAAGATTTGGGTTGAACCAAGATTGGATATGCAGATATCTGTTTATTAAGATGCTTTCTCTCAACTCCAACTCCATTCTTGCGTCTCCAGTTGCTAATCAGACGGTAAACAATAACCTCCAGTTGGAAGAGACTTTCAACTAGAAACATATAAGCTTTCTTCTTATTGGGAACAATTGAAAAAAAGATGCTGGCGCTAAAAAAACAAATAAATACATGGACACTGAGCCTAAAATGTCTATAGAAATCCTAGCACATCCTTTTGCACAAAGGACAAAAACCTACTTGATCTCAATGTGAATATGTGCTCTGCTCTATGGCTCAGACTTGCAATATGTCAACTTTTGATGGGAGTTTTTGACTATCTTCTGATCATTCATAATTGATTAATCGAGAAAATAATCTGTTATTTTAATCGATAATGAAAATATTCATTAGTTGTGACCCTAAACCACCTTCTATATGACTCCACAGGGAGTAGGCATTTGATTATTTGCTGCGTTGTGGATCTACAGATGCAGACCAAGATCTGAGTGAGTGTAGAGGCGCTTACCTTCTAATACTCTGGTATGAATGTGTCTTCAATAGTCTGCACTAGGGGTTTGTGTGGGAAACTGATATCACTTCCCTCTAGTATTTCCTCTCCTCTTTTGTTGCCCAGGTGCTTTCACTATGCGCTCAGGAGAAGCTCAAAGTAATCTGTCACTGTGCCTGAGAAGGCCCATCTGTCCTCTGCTTCTGTGTATGTGAAAAAATTGTACATGTCGCCGAAGGTTATCTGTCTGTGTGCTTCATGAATCACCAGTGATGGTGATTAGAAGATATTTATGAGTACTGGCTGGGCATCTGTTACCTGCAGATAGAGGCTGGCAAATGATGGAGGGAGCGTCAGGTAGGAACAAAGGATGATGGAGAGGTGGCAGATGAAGGGGGAAAACAAATGCACAAAGCCTTTTACACCTTCCTCCTACTACCAGCTTGCTTTGCTGGCGGGATGGGGTTGCCATGGTGATCGAGAAGGAGGGCTGCAATGGGAGCAGAAAAGCGTCCCGGTTGGCTGGGGTCCGCCGAACACAGTAGCGCGCAGAAGTGTGACTTCTGACAGCGAGTGTCTGGAGGAGCTTTGTTGAGTCCGTGTTCACCTCTCAGTTTTGGTGTCATGGTTTGAATAGGTCTTAAATATAAGTCATGAATAAATTATGGCTCAAGTAACATCTGTATTTACATCACTGTCGGGCGAAAACCCTCATCATGTCAACTTTTCAGAGACCGCAGCAACCTTGTTTACTGCGTGGCCACGATGCATTTTGAGTTCATCCAATAGGGTTTGAAAGGGTTTCATTAGCAAGAGCCTGTGTAATTTTCTCAACCCATGGAGAACAGTATGATCCTTTAATTGGGTATAAATTTGGATTCATAAGGTTTCCATGTGGCGTTGGCAATCTAAATGCTATAAAAAAGCATAGAAAAATGTCCCATGCATCTATGCACAGCACTGTGCACGTTTGTGTGTGCTGTAGATTCCCTATTTCCCTTGATTATTTAGTGTTTTTTTTTTTTGCAAATTTGGGCCTGTTTTATAATGGTATTTTAAGATATTTTAATGAGACGTCTCCCTGTTTTTAGATCCGATCCTGTTTTAATTTGCTGCTGCAGCTGTTTTGCTGTAAATGCAAACTCAACACTTTCTCCATGTTTCCCTTTTGTCCTATTAAAATCAGCATAATGTACATTTCCACAGCACTAATTCCATCAGTGTAACACAGGTCATGCCAGAATCATGACTCTGACACCCAGTTTTCAATCTAAATATTGTTTTCTGTTACTGAAGTGGGTTCTACTTCATTTGTATTTTTTTTTGTCAATAAATACTTAGTGCATTGGTATTTGAAAATCAAAAGATTCCCATTCCAGGGGCATCATCCTTCCTTGTTCTGGTGTGATTTTATTACGAAACATCTACAGGAAGTGTCTTAACACGGCTATAAACACAAAACAGGCAACTTAGAAGTGATTGAGTTTTATTTATGGGGAAATTTGGGCATTTTCAAACTTTATTCTGCATGTATATTCTAATAATGCACTCGCCATCTGCTTGCCCTAATATATGTTGTTTTGACAGAGCCGCGTTCCTTAAATCTCTCAACAGAAGTGCCGAGTGCAAAATTAGCATGACCCATGGTGAGAATGGCCAATATTTGCGAACTATTAAATTACTACAATTGCACTGCTACAACTGTAATTGTCGAAACTCATTATGGACAACATCATTTCTACTTGTCAAAACCCGGCGCCTACATTACCCAAAATTACAAACCGTTCAGAGGCATCTTTTTAAATGTCCGTCACGGGGAACAGACGCATATAAATAGACATCAGGACCGCCGTCAGTGCTCGTGCTCGTACACCTGCGCACACTTATGCCCGTACATGTAAATCTGTGCTTTACTAAAGCCCACCTCTCTCAACCGGGCCCGTCCGGCAAGCGTATCTGGGCACGGTACAGTTGTACTCACACGGTCAGACGAACTAGACTTATGTCCTGAAGCGTGCTTGGGCACGGTACGGATGGACAGTGTGAGTAGGCCCTTAGTGCTGTAGAAATGGACATTATGTTATTTGTACCCCAGTGTAGACCCCTTTTCAAATCCACCACTTCATTATGGCCTTTATTTGTTTTTGCAGAACAAAGCCCCAGCTATTATTTGAGAGTCTTCATTGAACCCTGCTTTTATTTCAGAATACATGGTACACATTCTTATTTTCTATTTCTCTGCTCTTATATCTGCCATCCACCTCTATATTTTTCTCAATTGTGATAGCTTGAACACATGTTTTCTGCCTCTGTGCCATCCAGAATCGATTTCCCACACATTCTCCTTCCAAGTCATGGCCGTCTCTGGCTGTAGATCTAACTGACACACAACAGAGACACCTAAGATGCCTTTGTATCCCTTCTCTGTCTCTCAGGGTCCATCGGCTCACTGAATCCTGCTCAGCCATTCACACACACACATTAACACACGTGCACACAGGGCCATAATTTCAACTTGTGTCTATTTTAAGAGGACTCGCAGTCCTAGAAAAAATCACACGCTATAATTTAGTGGTGCATAACTGCAGAGTTGCAAGAGTAGACAGCATTAAAGTATCTGAGAGAACTGAGAGAGAGAGAGAGACAGACAGTCAGACATGGCAGGACAACACATATCCACATGACTCTTCTATCCTTTATTTATCCCTCATTCACTCTAATGCTATGTTCACGCAAATTAGCTCCTTGCATTTCCTGTAAGTTGCTCTATAAAAAAGAAAAAATAACATCTCCACTGTGATAGCTGCAATGGCTCAGTGCTCACATGCAGACTGACGCAGGTTTTGGCTGCTGTGCTGTTATTGTGTGTCCTCTGCGGAGGACTGAACGCAGCACTAAACAAATGAAGGATGGAGTGGATGGCGTGTCCGGTAATCTGCCTTCCTGTTTCTGGGTGGGCGACGGCGGGAAACAAAAGATTAAACAAAGGCACAGAAACACGGCCCTCTGTGTACACGTCTTCCTCCATGTGTTTGTCTCTACGTGTGAAAGTGTAGCGTCGAGGAGGTGACGCTGAAAAAGAAGTGAGAAAAGTGGCCAGCTGCTGTGTTAAAGTATAGATCAGGGCTCCTGAACGTGTGCTTCAGAGGCATGGAGTGAATGTGAAAATGCATCGTTTTATTTGTCTGTTGAGAAAAACTTCCTGTTGCACAAGTTTTTACCTATTCTAGGCTTGCTGGTGATAAAATTGTTACACCTGAGACTTGCTCTTCAGCCACCTATAGTTACCTTTACCATTCATTTCAATGCCTAACGTTAATTCAATTCAAATCAATTCAATTAAATTGTATTTACAGTGCCAATTCATGACAAAAGTTATCTCAGGACACTTTACATATAGGAGTAGGTAAAGACCACACTCTATGACTTATTTATGATTTACATAGACCCAACAATCCCCCCATGAGTGTACAGTGGCGTTGAAAACCTTCCCTATAACAGACAGGAACATCAGACAGACCCAGCTCTGTGGAGGACAGACATCTGTCTGCACCGGTTGGGGAGGAAGAAAAGGAGAGAGAAAGAGAGAAAAGACGGACAGATGGACAGAGAGAGACAAAGATAGACACAAGGACAGACAGAGAGACAGACAGACAGATGGACAGAGAGAGAGAGAGACAAAGACAGACAGAGAGACGGACAGAGAGAGAGACACAGACAGACACAAAGACAGATAGACAGATGGACAGAGAGAGACAAAGACAGACAGAGAGATGGACAGAGAGAGACACACAGACAGACACAAAGACAGACAGACAGATGGACAGAGAGACAGACAAAGTAACAGTAACTTTAATAATAGCTACAGTTATGTGAATATGACTTATATGTTATGGCAGCCAGTTGATATAGTAAAATAGTAGAAACAAGCACAGCTAAGGTGATAGAATATGACAATGATAATAATTATGGTGGTAAACATGATCAATGATGAGTAGTGGTGATAACAGCTGTGATAGAATGAGATTTATTAGTGGTGATGTTTTCATGGCTACAAATTCCATAGTTTATCAGACTAATGATAGTTTATATGACTAATAGTGATAATAGCAGCAGGAAGCGTCATGCAGGTCCACGGCAGCAGGCACCACCACGCTCAATAGAGACCTGAGAGACGACAAAGCACAAACAACTCCGGGGAAGAAGTTGAATTAGTTACATGCATTGAGGAGCAGGAACAGCTTAACCATCTAACCTGAACCTGAATTCATGTCAATGCCTAACCTTAACCATCTCGCAACATTTTTGCAAATCTTGGGTTAGGGTTAGGGCTGTAAGAGTTAATAGGGGTTATATATATATATACTATACATATATATATATATGTATATATATATATATATATATATACATATATAGTATATATATATATATATACAGGTATATACAGTATATATACAGTGTATAGTGTGCTACTAATAAATATGTCCCATAGATCTTTTGACATTGCACTTCCTTGAGACTAAAGTCGATCTGATAAATGGTTGTCAACAGAATCAAACGACAGACAGTTAAGAGACATACAGGCCAAGTATGAAGGCCAGTTTTCTTTCTCACATTTAACCAAGCAGGTCAGAATACAGCTATAAGCTTGATAATGATCCAACTCATTAGTGCTTGTCTTTTATATCCAGAATGAATCTGTTCCTGTGCGTGCATTAAATTAACATATTTACCATGAATGTGAGACCAAGCAAGGATTTAGAGGTTACAAAGGAACACTTACTTGCTGTGAATACATTAAATGGATTAGCAGCAGCATTGAGACAAGGTATCAAATATGACATTTTTGGATTTGATGATCACATCCATTAACATTCTAAAGATTAATGACATACACATTCAAAGTTTGACTTGACACGAGCACCTCAATTACCAGTGTTCTATTTTAACATTCATTTAAAGTGAAATATGGAAAGTGTTATGGAGAAATAGCTTATGAAATGATCAGTCAACCTAACTATATTTCAAGGACACTCTGTCTGTGTGACTGTCTGTCTGTCATTTGCATATCTCGAGAACCATCCCACCATCTGATCTACTTCAGTTTACTGAGATTTGGCCAGATGATGGCACTAAAACAATGGTCTTTATGTTCTCCTAACCTGTATGCGTTAGAAACAAAAGTATGTTTTTCTCTTGAATCTGTGGGTACAGATGAATCTACCCACATCAGCCAGGCCAAATAAAAACATCTCCTGACTCAAACCAGGTACGGATGGACAGTGTGAGTGCGCCCTTACAGTACAAACAAGCTGCCAAATACTTCAAGTATAATGAAGGGGGGTGGGGGGCGAAGAAAGCCAAAAAAGTAATAGGTTGATTTCATTTGGAGGCGTAATGAGGAATTGATTTCCCTAAATGTAGGTGGAGATGAGAGCAAGCACTGGCCTTGAAAGAAACTAATGAAGAAGAAAATGACAGCATACCCTCCTGCATGGAGGCGACACTTCACGACAAACAACCTATTACGCTAAGAATTACGAAATTCTGAAGTGTCTGTATTGATGACACGCGCACGCACACACACACACACACACACACACACACGCACACACACACGCACACACACACGCACACACACACGCACACGCACACGCACACGCACACGCACACATACACACACACATATAAAGGCACGTGTCTGGAAAACGATTTTAAGGTAATGAGGGACGCTGTGGAAATAAACAATGAGACACATTTTGTTAACTTCATTATACAATGGGCTTGCTATAATAACACATACACACATACACACACACACACACACACACACACGTACACACACAAACACACACAGAGTTTTGTAAGTTTGTAGCTAGCAGCAGACAGCAGAAGTGTCTCAGTTAAAGTCTAACACACACACAAACACACACACACACACACACACACACACACACACACACACACACACACACACACACACACACACACACACACACACACACACACACACACACACACACACACACACACACACACACACTTCCCCTCTGCTCCCTGCTGATTAAGGCTTTTATAATTACAGCCGTCCGAGCGCCCAACTTGTTCGCAGTTCAAAGGCGGCCGGTCGGATTGGAGGAGGAGAGGAGACGTCTGTCATTTCTCTCCAATCAATCTGTCATCATCTCCTTTCGTCTTGTCTTCTTTTTGCTGAGCCGAACATGTATTTATGGTCCAAATCCTTTCTGACACAAACTCATAAATGCAGTACACACAGCGATCAAGGAATTAAACGTATACACATGCACACTTCAAACAAGCAAACTTAAAGGAACAGTTTGGATTTTTGAATGCTCACGAAGTGGTCATAAAATAGGTGGTTTCTTTCATTATCATCTGTCCTTCCAGCTTTTTATCCACAAGGGATTCAGAATCATCTTCCAGTGCAGAAAAGCACTCCTCTCTTCATGATGCAACAGCAGTGACAGACCTAAAAAAACCCAAAAAGCATTAAGAGTTTGTTTCATTGCTCTCTGGATCTTGCGGTCCATCTGTTTGATATCCTCATGCATAAATTCCAGCTCATTCGCTCACAGATAATGGCAACGTTTTCCTCAAGTCAGACAATTTGTTGTCTTTAGTTTCTGGCTCTTTCTAAACCTTATCAGATGCTCTAATTTAACATTTATACTTGCCACAGAAAAACTGAAAAACTGAAACTTTACAGTACAAACTTTAAACCTTTTTGTTTGGTTTGTCCAGGAAATAAATCAATAACCTGAAAATGGTCTTTCCCCGGTTAAGGGATTGTTGAAGTTCCCCTAGTATACATGAGAAGGGGTTGAATGGGAAAATGACAGGAGTAACCCGACCTCCAGTACAGTAGGTGGCGCTCTGGTCAGCTGATCGGGATACGGCTTTTTCCCCCGGTTCCCCTTTTGTCAAAATCATAAGCGGCCAACTTTTGAACAGATTTACGACAGAAACAGGTCTTCTTGTTAGTGTTGTTACTTTTCATGGCGAAGTTCTCCCTCGGTTAAAATGTAACGCTCTATTGTTGTTGTTTTTTTTTTAAAAATTGGCGCTGTTGCTTCCTGGTTTATTCTATTTCCGGGTCAAAAGCCACTGTTGTGGAGTGGGAAAGGGGGAGTTATAACTGACAGAGCATGAGCAGACACGAAACCCGATAGTAACCTGGGACGGCTGTTTACATGCATGAATAATCAGGATACTGAAGGAGTTCTCTACGTCTGTTAACAGGGTATGAGAACTCTGATTTTACCCGCAGTAGGGTGTTGACATGGTGTTTGAGAAACCAGAGTATGCCCTTCACCAGAATATAATCAGGTTTTTAAACTACATGTAAACGCACTGAGTATTTTTATCAACACAGATAGTGTGTAACTGTATTGATGCAAATAATCCTAAAAAATCCATGAAGTAATCCAAACACTCTTTCATACAGTATTGTATAAAGGCAGAGTAAAAATTAAGGGGTATTGTAAAAGGAAAGCAATCGAGGCACAAGTCTATTAGATGGAAGGCTGGATACATGTCCAGGATGGCTGAGTGTTTATAAGCGACCTGTGGAACAATAGCTCTAAAGAATGAGAATGAGATGTACATTTTTTTGATTTTATGGTTCTTGCATGTGTTTACAGATCATATTTAATTCTGTTAAGAACATTGTGACAAGTAAATGCTATAACTCACTGCCTGTCTGCAAAGTGAGTTTAGCTCCAAACTTTAACGGTTTAGTTAAGGGTCAGTTGACTTTACTGAATATAATCACGGCTGTGATTCAGTCGTAGTCACAAGATGGTAGGCCCAGAACACTAAAGGGGACCTATTTTACTCGTTTTCAGGTTCATACATGTATTTTGTGTTTCTACTAGAACTTGTTTACATGATTTAATGTAAAAAAAACAAAACACTTTATGTTCTCATACTGCTCGAGGCTGCTGCACCTGAATTCAGCCTCTGTCTGAGACGCTCTGTTGCAGTGCCTGACTCTTAAGCCCCCCTTTCGAAAAGCCCAGTCTGCTCTGATTGGTCAGCGCTTCCTGATCTTCCGCTGACCTATTCTCTACTGCAAAAGACTGACAGCAGTTGAGTGTATAGTGGGATTTTCTACCGTCAAAAGTCACAAATAAAACCTTCTTAACCAAACACACCGGGTATTGCAGGACTGTGATACACACACACACACACACACACACACACACACACACACACACACACACACACACACACACACACACACACACACACACACACACACACACACACACACACACACACACACACACGCATCTTTTCATTTTTCTGTTCAGTGTTGCATCGACTGATTACGTGTTATCGATCTGTGTGAGAAATTAAGTGTGGGTTTGTGCTGCAGGTTAATTCAAAACCTCTGGTGCGCCAACAGAGTGGCTGGCCGTTCGATCACCATCGATAGCCTGTGTAGACGTTTAGTGGCAAGTTGGTGAGTTTCTCCTCCTCTAAACTGAGCTACTGAGCTAATTTAATTGTAAAATCAATCCTATTTCTCTCCCTGACAGCACTATCGCCACAGACCTTTTCTTTCGATTGGTGGAACTGGGCTTAAACTGGCTACTTCCTTCTCCATTTTCTCCATCCACATGCAACAAAGCACAAATATCGCTGACACAGGAAGCAAGCTCCCGTTGCTCCAGCTGAGGCAATGTAATCTAAACTGAAGGCAGGCTTCACTCTGTTTTCGACGGGCTCTCTGATGTTTTTGGCATGAGAGAATTGAGAGGGATGATGATATTAATAGGTTGATTTATTCTACCTCAGAATTAGAAGGAGCTCATTTTGTTGAAGCTCAAAACATGGGAGCAAATGTATGCAGCTGTATGACCTTGGGACAGGGAGTGCATTTTTAGGCCGCTCACCACTGTTTTCTTAGACTACTTTGAGAACCTCACTGTTGTCCTCGTCCAATGCAGGGCACATAACTCACAATAATTATCCCGTTCACTGTTTTAGCTCAGGTGTGTGGTAATGAGAAGGTCAAACTTCCAACACTTGATCAGTCATCACTGCATTCACGCCCAGAAGACATGCAATAAGGAAATATGAACATTCTGAAAAGGATCATGTGGCTTGGTCATCTATGTCAAAAATGGATGTAGCTTCTGGTTCTGAAATGTGAAACCAATGGTGAAGTCCCTTCAAGCTGCATTTTTTTTCTAATATCCAGCAGTGGGCGACTCCACTGGTTGCAAAAAGAAGTCTGTTTGTATTGAAGTCAATCAGAAAATGAGTCAACTGCTCACTTGATTTATTACCTCAGTAAACACTTTCCTAATGAGTTTATGATCTCACTCTCTAGTTTGAAGCATTCCTCAATATAGACAGGTTCATTTTGTAAATTATGTTCCCATTTAGATTCAATAGATGATAAAGCAGGGGATACTTTAGGACGTGGCTACCTCATGATTGACAGCTTACCCTGGTAGGATAGAGCCTAATAGCAATAAGCAATGCATATCCATGACACTGTACAAAACAACTAAAAAGTTTATCAGTTTGAACATTTCAATAAATTGTCTTTATAGTGTATCCAATTTAATATAGGTCGAAAAGGGTTTGCAAATCATTGTATTGTGTTTTTATTTTACGTTTTATACAATGTCCCAACTTCATTGGAATTGGGGTTGTACATGAAAATAGCCGTGAACTTGTTTTTGGGTGTTCGACCCTTTCAGTGTGTTTTCACTTCATGCTAACCAAGCTAGCTCGCTAGTCCTAGTGTTCGCTGGTAACTAAAGGGGAACTTGCTGTTTTTCAAATGGCTCTGTATTACTACAAAACACACAGATGAACGGTGCCAGTGCCGGGATGTAGGGCTGTACAGTATGGTCTAAAATTTATATCACGGTATAATTTGAAGCATAGTCAGTAACAGTATTTTATCACGGTATATTGATTTATCTTTAAATTTCTATATAAATGCTTCTGAATTACTGTACAACTACTGTACGGAAGTACAAGTTTGAGGCTCTTGTTTTTTACCTGAGTATTTTCTTTTCATGGTACTTTATACTTCGACTCCACTACAAATCAGTGGGAAATATTCTACTTTTTTCTCCACTACATTTATCTGACACTAGTTATTTTACCAATTAAGATTTTTGGTTCACACCGATATGCACTTGTTGAAGAGTAAACACACGGGTACAAATACTTCTATCCATTCGCTGTCAAATTGACGGTTTTCTATGTCAATCTTTCTACTCAGGGCCAATAAATATTTTCTCGCGGGCCGGATCCGCACGCATTGTGTAGTTTATGTCAGCACTGCTCTGCCGGTTACACGGTAGAGTCAAAATCCATACCGTAGCTCAAATTCCTACCGTCCCACCATCTAAACCATTTATACCGTACACCCTCATTAAGACGTCAAGTCAAGTTTTCCTCTTCCACTCCGCATTTAGCTTAGCGCCATTGAAACAACACTGACTTAGTGCTCCCACCCAGCTCCACCCTCTCCTCACCGGTCACTTCTGGCATGTTGCCAGCGAGAGTTTTGTTGGTAACACACCAAGATGACAACGGCCAAATGCCAAACTCATGGCTTCAGAATAGTAGTCCACAAACCAGTAGGTGGCGTCACAGTGGCTATGTCCACTTGTCATATCTCGAGCAAATTTGAGCTACAAGTTTACTTCCATATTTAAGAATACATTTATCAAGCTTAACATGTAGCGTGCTTTGGAAAAAGACTTTACCTGCAAAAGAACACGTGTATGGACTCCTGGTGCCACAGAGGCTAGCTGTTGCTGTAACTTCATGCTGACGTTATGATGTGTGCGCGCAGCGGGACTGGCTGCAATGTTGCTGCTCTGATCTACTCAGCCTCTTCAGCCTCAGGCCAGAGAGCACAGATTGATAGCTCAGCCAGAGCCATCCCCAGTGGTGCATCCCTTAAATCACCTCAACTCACTGTGGGGTTTAGGATTGTAAAGCATGCTCTGCTACTCTCACTATCTACATTAGATTTCTTTCTTCTCCCTCTCTTTGGGGTTTTTATCTAAATCGATCTTCTTTCCTTTGGTCTTAATATCTATTTCACCCTATGTTTTCTCTCTGGATTGCCAAGGCCTAAGCTCTCTCTGTATTTAGTCCCCAAGGCCAGCTGTGGCTCTGGAGGGGGCTGATCTTTCTTGGAGCAGCTCTCACTGGAACTCAGCTCTCCCACAAAACCCTTAATCGTCGGGCCGCACCCCAGAGAGGAGCTGAATGAATGGGATGCTGGCGAGGGGAAAGGAAGAAAGACTGTATGTGGAGTAAAAGGGGTAGAATGCGGACCAACTGAAAAGTAGATTTCAAAGAACAAGTGTGTGAAGGGAGTGTAAAGAGTGGGAGAGAAAGGCAGAAAATGAGCCTGTAAAAGCAGCTCATTAGCCTTTAAGCAGAAATCTCATTTTCAGCCTCTGAATGGAACACAGAGAGGAGAGAAGAGAAAGAAACCTGGCACACCGTGAATAAGGCGAATACTCTATTCTATCCCTGTCAGGACTTTTAGAAGTGGTTTTCTTTTCGCTGATAATAATTCATGATCATCTGACTTTTCTTTGTTTCCAAGAGTTACTTTTATATATGCGGTACTGACACTTTTGACAAGTCATAAGCATTTGTAGGTTTATTTTTTTACTTGCATGCATTAATTGCCATCAAATATAAAACAAAACTAGGAGTCTACAGTAGTGCTAGCAGCTTTGAAACTGTACAGTGCTAAGAGCTTAACGGTAACATCAGTATGATCATCATACATCACGCTGATGTTAAGGTTTAAAGTGTCAATCTGGCCTTAAATCCTCCTAATTAATTATTAATCTGATGAAGTCAGACCAGGCAGCTGTATGTAATGAGTTTGGATGGAGAATGTTTTAGACATTTCTTACACATTAAAGTATAACATTAAAGTGTAATTCCGGTGTAAAATCATTGCAGGGTCTTTTTCAGGAAATTTGGGCATCAAATAAGAGACAATTTTTTTTGTGTATGAACGATTAATAGAGATATCCCGGAGAGTTGCTATCAGCCGGCCGTGTCTAACACTAATTAGCTTGGGGCAGTACGGTGAAGGCATTAAAACGGCTTTTTAACCACTTATACTGCTCAAAATAACACCAAACCTCTGCAGTAGCATGAGAAGAGTCTCTACACAGAAAACAAAGCACCAACTAGGTAGTTAGTGAACACCGAGTTTATTACAAGAGTGTTTTGAAAGACTTAACAACTGGCCCCTGTACCAGCTCCTCTCATAGTAAAGTCCATTCAAGTTGATTACCAAATACAATCCAAAAGGAAGGAGCCCATTGATGATTTATTCCAGTAAAACACGTAAACATTGTGGTTTGTGGCAATTTGGTGAAAAATAAGTTAATAATAGATGGTAAAAGGTTTGGAAAAGTCCCAGACAGCATCTTTCCTTTAGCACTAAAACGTCACGCAAGGGGGACAGGGGTGTGTGTTGCCAGAAGACGCACTACATGTGTGAGTGTAAAGCCGACTAGCCTGCAACTTGAAGTGAAGAGAGACGGAATGGCTCGTGTTTGTATCTTTCCTGGCTGCGAAACAAAAATGAAAGCTTACAACCCAGAAACTTTTCATAGGCTGCCATTGCGGTGATGGCTGTGCTCTGATAAACCAGGGGCTAATTTTTTTAAATCTGGACATTGAGACGCCGATCGAGACGCTTACGCAGATGTCTGCAGCAAACATTTTGAAAAGGTCAACTTTATAATTCCTAGAAAAGCTCCTGGCCAAAAAAAAACAAAGAAGGCATGCTTGAAGAAGAATGCCATAGGTAAGTCTTTCAAATCACTGTTTTAATAAACTCCAGGTTCACTAACTACATTGCTGGTGCTTCATTTTATGAGTAAGGACTCTCACGCTGCTGCAGAGGTTTGCTGTTATTTTGAGCAGTATTAGTGGTTAAAAAAGATGCTTTAATGCCTTCACCGTACTGCCCAGAGCTAATCAGTGTTAGCCACGTCCGGCTGTGAGCGACTCTACTGGATTTCTCCGTTAATCATTCACACACGAAATTTTTTCCCCCCGATGGCTTATTTGATGACCGAATTTGACCCTGGAATGATGCCGGAATCACGCTTTTATATTCCCCATCTTACTTTAATGCGTAAGGAATGTCTAACACATTCTCCATCTCAACTCATCACATACAGCTGTCTGGTCTGACGTCATCACATTAACGTTGGTTAGGTTTAGGAAAGGTTTGTAGCCTGGAAACCAGACAAATCTGGCAGGTACGTGTGGCCCCTCTCTCATTCAGACAGATTTACAGCCGGACAGACCCTGGGTGAGCCAATCACAACTGTTTATCTCATTTTGGACTGGTTTAAGATGATGATTACCAGGCTCACGAAACTCAGATCAAACTGTCAAATGAGGCATCAAATATGAATCGAGATTCTGTCTTTATCTAATTGACTTCGGAGGTATCTTTGTCTGCACCACTGCTAACTTTTTTTGAATAGTAAAAAACCAAAGCGTTTGGTTTGAAATTGAAATGTTGGCCTGATGATGAGAAATTGACTGAAACAGGTCACAAGTGTGGACACTAATGTTGACATACTGAGTTTGAAAGCAACTTTTCAGCAATTAGGGTTTGGAGTAAGTTCCTAAGATCTCAGGGCTTTGCACAGGCTTCTATATTGAGCACCAACTGCCCAAACGGTAAAACAGTTAGAAATCCATCAGAGAAGAGGCACAGCCCCGTTTCTACACCATCAGTAGAGGACAAGTAGATCAGATTACAGGGCAGCTACCAGATGTGTGTTTTGGATAAATACGTTTTTTTCCGTCTCAACTGGAAAACTTGCTTTTTTTGTCTTTCCCATCACTACCACTCCCTCCACCTACTTTATCTTTCCCACAGCTGAACGAATAAGATTTTATTGGACTAGAAGTGTATAACTGTGTTAAGCTTTAAGACTAAAAGTTTTGTTATGAGTGGTGTGCACACTGCTGACTCCCATAAAAAGATGCTGACACACCGACAAACCCATATTTAACCTTGTTTGGACATAAACTGGATTTGTTTGCCTTTATGAATGTTATTCAATAAAACAATGTTGAGGGACGGCATCCAAATTTTAATGACATTGAACTTTTATCACAGTCAGTACCTGCACTATTTGGTAAAAAACTTACATTGGTGATGACATGTTCTCATGGCTTTTTTTGTTTTTATGTATACCAGTTTATGTGTGGAAAGTATGCATACTTTTTTGTGCATATCCATCAATACATCTGGTCTTAGACCGATACTCTATGGGTTGATGAAAGGCATTCTGGGAAGTTTAGGAAACCACTAACTGAAGCAGAAACAGATGGGCCAGGTTAAGGGAATGTGGTTGCCTAAAAAAACATCAAATTACAAGATTGTATCACAGAAATAACTGAACTGTACATCACAGAATGATGGTACATATTGGGTGCTCAGAGCAAGTGCTCCAGGATTAAGACAGGCAAACTGAAATTGAGGAAGCCTGCTTGGGTATTGGGTCTAGGAGACCGCGATTCATGTCCCGTGTGTCACAGCAGTTCTGTAACAAATGTCCATATTTTACGATCTTATCCTTAACCTAACCACAAACAGTAGGTTTGTGTGAGTTAACAATGTTAACCAAGTGTTGTACTGTGCTCAGATGTTCTGGCTTTAAAGTTCAATAATTTTCAATCAATTTCAATCAATGATCTGCTCTTTCAGATGGCAGCTCTGCATCCCAATGTGTAGTGCAGATAGCTCATGTTGCTGATCATGTGCAGAGGGCTTAATGCCTTGTCTACAGAGACAGCGTAATGAGAGCAGCACTTCAGCAGCTTCAGACCTCTGTCAGTGTCTACACAGCATGTGTTCCGCAGCAGGACTCAGAGTCCAATACACAATCACTGTAGTTATATACGGAAAATACATTTGAAGCCTGAAAAGACACCTCAGGTCACGGTAGTGTGCCTGGCTAGCAGCTTTATTGAATAAGGGCGCACTCACACTGTCCATTCGTACAGTGCCTAAGCACGCTTCATGGCTAAAGTCTAGTTTGTTTGACCAGTTTGAGTACAACTGATCCACACCCAGGCACAGCGCACTTGCCGACTTTGGTCCGGTGAGAGAGGTGGGCTTTAGTAAAGCATGGATGCACATGTACAGGCACGAGCATTGATGGCAGTCCTGATGTCTATTTATATACGTCTGTTCCCCACGACAGACATTTTAAAAAAAGCAGCCGAATGGTTCGCAATGGTCTGATGAGAAGGTGGAGTGTTTACTGCAGATTTGGTCAGACTAAAATATTCAAAAACAGTTGGGCAACAAAAAAACTTGAGGGGTGATGACGTATAATCAGGAAGCATTTGATAATCTCAACTAATGTGAGTGCAGGCGTGCCTGGGCCGCGGGGGAAGAGGGAGGCGGGACAATCACCCTAAACTATGGCACAGATCCTCTGGGCCAAGTGTGAGTGCACACTAAAACAGGAGTATATCTGTTCCGACTTGCATGAGATTGGCAACTTAAAACCAAGTCTGAAGCGTATCCTGTTCAGCAGCCTGTCATGGGTGGATCTTCATGAAATGTGCTGTGGATATTCATGGTCCACAAAGGATTAAACTTTATCATTTTGTGACCCCCTGAAAATGAAATTTGCTCAGCATATTCATGCTTGAAAAGGTAAAAAATGGAATAAAACCCATTTGGATTTTAATAACCTTGTGGCTTTTCCTCAAGTGCCTCTCTGAGGAAAACTTCACATTTTTAGCTCCAAATGGTAAGGCTCTAAAAATAGCAACTCTGCTAGATTGCTCTTTATTCCATCAAACACTTTCATTATGTGAACAGTACAGCCTGTAACTATAAAGCCTCTAGCAGAACTTTCAACTGTTAGGGTGCACCCACACTTGAGCTGATCCCTGCCCTGCTTTAGGGTGATTGTCCCCCCTCCCTCTTCCTCCACAGCCCAGGTCCACTTGCATTCACATTACTTGAAATGATCCGAGCCTCGGCTTGACTGCCTCTCTGCTCATACGTCATCACCCCTCGGAGATTTAGTTTTGTCCACCTTGAATATTTTTCGTCTGACCAAATCTGCACTAAACACTCAATCTCCCCATCAGACCGACCCAAAACCCTTCTTATCATCTCATCTTTTTAAATGTCCGTCGTGGGGAACAATTTCATATAAATAGTCATAAGGATCGCCGTCAATGCTTGTGTTCGTACATGTGGCATCGTGCTTTACTAAAGCCCAACTCTCTCAACCGGGCCACGGCCAGGAAGTGCACCATTGCAGTTGCACTCACACTGGTCAAACGAACTAGACATTAGCCCTGAATCTTGCTTGCAAGGTATGCTTGCTTGCACGGTACCAATGGTAAGTGTGAGTAGACCCTAAGTCTCATTTTACTTGGTATTTCTGACTTTGCTATGCAACTCTTGGTTTGAGGAACATACAAATCAACTCTTATCGCCACATTTTCACCACACACACTTGTTCTGTTGTGCATGTCATTAAACTACCACTAAAGTACATTTCTTTTAAGTTTCAACAGCAGATTGAGAACATGTCAAATGTGATTTAGTTAGTACGTTGCCAGCCCCTCAGTAACTCATTAAGTCTTTAATCTTGCTTCTTGAAGAAGTGAAGATCAGCAAACATGACCTCACTCGGCAAAATCACCCTATCTCTTAAAGTCTCAATCTCAAACTGCTTCTTACAAGGATAAATGGTAAAGTGAGAACACATACACAAATACTGACCCTCCTGGAGTACAACTCTTCCAGGAGCTTCCAGGAGCACATCAGTCAGATGAAGCCAGTACTTCTATACAAACACAGAAATGAGAGAAATAAAAAAGCAGGAAAAGAAATGTGAGAGTGAGGCCTTCAAGTGATGTATGGGAAAAGGAGTGATACAGCGTGAGACAATAACAATACGTCAGTACCTGACACCAATGCCTTCACCTGGATGGCTGACATTGGAGCGACATTGGCTTCTGACAGGGAGACATACTGTCGGCACACACACACACACACACACACACACACACACACACACACACACACACACACACACACACACACACACACACACACACACACACACACACACACACACACACACACACACACACACACACACACACACACACACACACACACACATACACACACACACGCACACAAACACACCGACTTGTGCTTTGTCAGAATATCATCAGTTATTTTACACCCAGCCTTTTCTGCTGACTCTGGCTTTCCACTCTCCACACTCCACTCTCTCCACACACCCCCCCCCTCTCTCACACACTTACTCCTGTTGAAAGACTCACTGTAGCACACTTGGTGACGCAGATCAAGGCGTTGTGTCAACAGCACGCTAACGCTGAGGTGACGTCTTCCAAACAGGCCTTCCACAGAGAACGCTTGGTGAGCTGGAAGCACTGAAAACACAGAGATGGTGCCATGTGTTAGGTCTGTTTAGCTTTTGCATTGGGGTCCTGTAGTTCATTCAATCAGTTCAATATAAAATTGAGGGACTTGTGTTTAAGTCAGTGTGCAGTTTAGCTGCAGAGTGAGTGCTCTCCGGTACAGGCAGCTCAAGATCCAGAACCCAGACAGGCCTTTCCCGGTCAGGCTCCAAGATAACGTTATCTTCTACCTTCTTATTAGAAGTTGTGAATTTACAGCTCACAGCATCTTAATACAATATAGTCCCTGGCTTTTGTTTCATATCTAATGTCGGCACAAAATATTGCTTATTTCTGATCCGGATGTTGGCGTAGTTAGCATGCATTAGCATGGATTAGTATGCGTTAGCTAGGAGAGCTAACTTGGCTTGTTTACTATATCACGTAAACAAACCTGTATTGGCAGTTCAAAAGCTGGTATCGCACTTGCAAAAGTCCAAAATTTGTAAGCAATAGTCAAATCCGACAAGATTCTCAGTCTGGTACAGTCGTGGTGGGGGCATACTTTGTCAAGGTTAGACCAATGGTGTGACCCTTATGGCCTCATTCAAAATATGAAATTTCAAACTTGCCCTGCATCAGTCATAACAGTGTCATTTCAAAGCCAGGACACAGCGCCAAAATCAGTCATACCTCCAGGTTCCAACATGATCGCACTGTGTGGGGCACAAGGAGAATGACTCGCCATTAAATGTAATTGAAATTAATGACTTTTTCAAGCCATTACTCATAATATGATCACATATTAGATTGTCCCAGCTGAGCATTTACAGGCTATAATCATACCAGGCAATTGATGGATGGTGTAGGTGGCAGCAACCTACACATTTTGATTTTATTCAGTAAGAGTTCCTATAGGAGCAGCTTTTTACCAAAGTGCCTCCAGCCACAGAAGAGTCAGAGAACATGAATCCAGCGTCTTACTCAAAGACACTCCAGCAGGGCAGATGCTTGGGATTTGAGCCCAGGCGTCTTTCTCACCACATCATCCTGCTTCCCCCAAATCAATCCTTCTAAAGTGCTGCTGTAGCAGTGTTGTTGGAGACCACTCACGTGGCAGATGGCCTTGACTTGTTTGAGGCCCCAGGGCACCATGGGAGAGCTGCATTAGACAATGTACCTCTCCACAGGGTGCAGGTCATAAACACAGCAGCATTATGCTTTTATCTGAGAAGTGTGTGAGTTTGTTTGTTCATGAGATGTGGCAAAATATACACAACCTCATAAAATACAAATAAGCAACTTGGTCCACCAAAAGTAGCAGAAATGCATTTTCATGCAATTAGGATTATGTGGCTGAGACTGGTCTAGAGAGAGTAGTCATTTTACTTAAACCTACCCATGATTCCTAAACCCTAAAGAGTCTTCACTGATGTTATGTGTTAAAGTCAATTTTCTAGTCATTAAGAGTCCCACTCAGCCTTTGAAAGCAGCTGTACAGTGTCTTCTGTTGCTCTGTGAGCTTCATCAAGGGAACAATGACACTGAGTTGTATTATGGGAAGTGTAGGATTAAATGTATTTGGAACAACATTTCTGGAATATCTCTCAAAGCTTTTTCTTAACCTACAATAGGGATGCTCCAGTTAGCTGAATACAGATATTATCAAGTGGACCCACAGTTCCATTCAGTTGCTTTAGCGAGCCAATGTTGATTTGCTAATGTACTAGTACTGCCGAGACAGTATCATGTCTTCTTACATGTGCTATACATGTGTATATCAATGTAAAGGCTGTGGTAAACCTGAACTGTAAAAGTGTTGACAGTGACCCTCAGTGTAAGCTAACATTACCAAAGATGATGCAATAACATTGCTGACTACCTTCCACCACAGCCAGCTATTTACAGCAAAAACACTGTGATAAACCCTTTCAAAGTCATTTAATTGCTGTACTTTTCACACTTCACATCCTGCTGTTTTGTAATCAGGACTCTTGAAATCATTTCAGTTTTCATACTACATGATCTTTCAGAAATAAAAAAATGTCTGTGTCTGGTCTCCAAACTATGTTTTCTCACCAAAATGCATGCAAGAAGTGACACAGGGACATCACGTGACAGGATTTTTGGATTTCTGCCAGAAACAAGCACTCCAAGTTATTGGTTGTTGATTTCCAGTGATGAAACATGGTGTGGGCGTTGTCATTGGCACACGTGTTCATGTTCATGTTTCAACACATCTATACTATTTATATGTGTTCTCTCTAGGTGCAATAACAACTTTGGACCATGTTGCAAATCATAGATTGTATAAAAAATGGACGTAGCATACCCGTCGGGGCCATTTCTTTAATCTCCAATAAAATATAAACTAGCCTGGTACAAAAATTCACACCCTTCAGTGTTGTCATGGAGATATGACCTAAACATACAGACTAGAATGTTTTTTTATACCAGGCGTTAAATAGGTTTAATTATGCTGTGAAAATGTCCTGTTTAACATGGGGGTCAATGAGAAACTGCTCTATTATGAAAACTATTATACTCCTAGTCGACACCTGGAGAACTGCAATTTTACGCACTTCCTTATTGGATCATCCAGGAAGTTGCTGTGGCTGGGGCTTGTTGCAAATGCATCACAGTCCCTATCGTTACTGGCCGCCCCTCATCTCAGGTTGCCTTAATGCATGGATCATTAGCTGTAGCTCCCCAACAGACTATTTAGCCCTAGCTATCTGGAATGCCAGCAGCTAGGCTGAATAGTTCATGCATGGCACTCGAGCAGCAATTTTCCTCTGATCTGGGGCTTTTGTCGGGAAGTTACCACCAAAACTGTCGGTGAGTGGAAAATAGAGCTATAGCTGTGTCGTGTGAACTAAGCACTAGCAGCTAGCTAATGAACATAGTTGAGCATTTAGCAGATAAAGAGACATATATTTCCCTCAGGTGTTGGTAGGTGACGCAAACACAAATCCAAAATGAACAACTACTGTTGCTCAGTATCAAGTGGGTCTGCAAACAGGTAGTTGTTGTTGTGACAACGTTATAAGGTGATAATCTGCCAGTGTTGTGTACACAGCTGGTTCCACTGTCAATAAGTGGCCATCAAGGATGAACTGTCTGTAACTGTTAGCTAACAGTGAAATAAACCAATTTGAACTGTTGTCACATAGGATTTTCATTTTGGGAGGATATAATTTGTTCAAAAATGTCTGTTATCTCTGTTTCAGGGGTTTGATTGGTTTGCTTCTGATGTCCTGTGGTTGACACTTTAATCTAAAACAGCTCACTGTATCGTTGATCTATACTACATTTGTTGCCCCAGTGGGAATGTAATTCCTAACCGCAGCATTGGGGGTCACACTCCTGGACCATTAAGCTATTGAGAATCATTTGTGTGTGTGTGTGTGTGTGTGTGTGTGTGTAAACCCTCTGTGTTCATTCCAAAGTGATTATCTCTGATTATCAGTGGCCTGATGAAGCTGTTGTGTAGGAGTTAGACTCTGTCTGGGTATTAACCAGCATGATTATTTAATTATCCTGTAATCAAAGTGTCTAAAGAGCCACATTAAGGCAGAATGTAAGGTCAGCGGTCACAGCTCAGGTACATTCATGTACACACTGTAGAGAGCAGGAGGATGAAACATACTCATACTTGTTGTGTAAACTCTGAGTGCTTTGGACAGTAGCATTGCTTTTTGAATGACTTTATTATAGTCCATGAATACAAAGTATAGTGGCCTACAAGATTAGCATCAGAATCTGGCACGTTGTGCTGAATAAATCACATTAATCTTTCATTACTTAATACATGCACGTTTGTTTTTATTAGTTAGTCTGTCAGCAGGATTTTTGCAGAACTGATAAAAGGGTTTTGATGCATGCTGGGGAATATTTAGGCCATTTTCCAAGGAACAATTGATTTAATGCTGGGGGGGATCCAAATGTAAGGCTTCTTCCATCAGACAATTAACAATCTTTTGTCATATATATATATATATATATATATATATATATATATATATATATATATATAAGTGACAGTAACAGAAGCATGATTTCAAAGAGTGTATGTTTGCAACGGTCCTTATGGGAATGATGTATTTTAGTGTGTTGGATGTGTTTTCACTAAAAGCTCAGGGTCCACTGTGATGATTTTCAAATAAAACAAATGACTAGCTTGAAGGCTGAACAAAAGTCTTTGCAGTCTCACAGCAATATAAAAAAACTACTGAAATTTCACAATAAAAAAGAGTTTGATTCTTTCCAGACGAGTGAAGCTGTTTCTGTTTTCTGTAGCACAGCAGGGACAGATTCAACAGCCACGTTGCCCATTGTTTGCCACGAGAGCAGAGAAAGCCAATTAACTGAGACGATGGTGGAAAGTCACCAGTTCAGCATCTGTTACACCTGCACATCAATCCCCCCTCTTACTCCCTCCCTCCATCTGTCTGTACATCAGTGAGCTTTCAGCTGCCTGTTATAAAGCTGTATCTCCAAACAGGTCCCATTTCAGCTTTCAGAGCTTTAATCATCCATCCTCGGGAGCCTGTGTGTGTGTGTGTGTGTGTGTGTGTGTGTGTGTGTGTGTGTGTGTGTGTGAGTCTTCCTATGCTGTTCTTTTAGACTGTAAAACCTATAATTTGGGTTTTACTTTCAGTTTATTGGGTTATTTCTTTGCATGATCATGTATATTTGGAAAGTTATTGTTTTCCATCCAAATGCAGTAATGTATTCCAGACAAGCATCTTCCACCAGAAACCCACTGCTTGTAATGAGTAAATATATAGTTTTATTTAGGTACGGAGGAAAGTATGCACCGTGGGTGAAATATGAGCGAAGCACTTGTCTGGCCACTTATAATTGACCTTCAGGGGCAGCGTATAACACAAGGGGGTCAATTAGCATTAAAGTTGCACTAATCAGTAATTTAATCAGGGATGTAGAGACCAACTTAGTTGCATCAAAGTTAAGTCCTAGACCAGGTCCAGTTGAGTCTGGGGGCGCACTCACACTGTCGTTCTGTACCGGGCCAAAACCGTTTTTTCAGCTAAAGCCTAGTACCTTTAAGCAGTGTGAGTGCACCCGTTCCGCACACGGCCCGCTTGAAAGAGGTGGGCTTTAGCGGAGCCGTTTGCACATGTACGAGCACGAGCGTGCGCACGTGTACGAGCACGAGCCCTACGGCGTTAGCAGTATGTGCGCCTGTTTGGACATGTAAATAGAACGACGGACCATGTGCGGACATTTAACAACAACAACAATGGTGGTGAAAGGTTCACGTTGGTGTGATGTGGAGGTGGAGTGTTTACTGCAGATTTGGTCGATGAAAATATTCAAAAACAGTCGACAAGACGCACAAAAACTCAGAGGTCTGTGGAAAGGTTTGTAAACAAAGCCACACACACGCGATCAATGCGTGTGACGTGTTACGCCGTGATGACGTATGGACGAGTCCAACACAAATTGAATCCTGTTCAAGAGTAATGATAGTGTCATTCCAATCCTAATATGGTTATTAAGGAGTTAGGGTGAATCTATAGACAAGATTGATCCATCTTCTAACATCAAATCAATGCAGATAATTTAGCCAAAACTCTGTACAACTGATCCCCAAACAGCAGCCAGGAACAAGATGACCAGTGCAAGACTTCAAAAATGAAGTTTCAAGAGTGGATTTGGGACTGGGACTGGACTTGATTTTTACAAAGACAAACCAGTATTTGCATCTGAACAGCGGATCATGTGGAAGACATATGGCCATAGTCCGTAAAGATGGACGACGCGTCCCTCTTCCTCCAAATGTGTCAAAGTGAAGCCAGAAAATCGGTTTATTTCCATCTTGTAATTCTGGAGCCAGAGTCTGCGCAGTAGTGATCAGGTGGTAGAGCTGCATCATCCAAGTCCCGCCCAAATAATCGGGAGTCCTGGGCGATCCAGATGTTTTAGCTTTACTTTTGGGGAGCTGTCAAGCCATCCATCTCGATACATTGTCCATGTGACAAACCCACTGAGAAAACTCAACTCTACGAGGCCTCTCTCACTTCATTTTTTTAGTTTCACGACCCACAACTTTACCGTTTTGTTCTAGTGTCATGACTCTTATCAACCTTTTTTTCCAGCAGCACCAGGTAGCAGTTTTCCGTTTGTTTCAGGCCCTTGTGGCCCAAGTGTTGAAAACGCCTGCTAATGTGCCCTCATGGCAGCCAAAATGTGTGCTAAAGTGCTCTTATGGCAGCCAAAACAAGTGCTAAAGTGCCCTCTAGGAGCAAAAACAAGTGCTAAAGTGCCCTCTTGGAGCAAAAACAAGTGCTAAAGTGCCCTCTAGGAGCCAAAACATGTGCTAAAGTGCCCTCTTCAGTGGCGAGGACATGCTTCCTTTTCACCTCTGCACATCAACAAAAGTCTGTGCACGCTACTGATTATGGATACAGGTACGTTCCGGTTGGGTGGTTCTTACGTTGACAGAAAGTGTCGACTCAAGAATGAACGGAGACACAATTGCAAATGGTGGTTTAGTTCCAGGTCAGGTACAGGTTTGTATTCCTGTACCTGTGTAGTTTTTCCCCACTTGTATCCATTTTTTTTCACTTAACCTTTAATATGGAGATCAAAATTAGCAAGTTAATAATACTTTTTATTGTTCAGAATTTGGTAGAATGTATAGAAAACCATAATAACTCTACTTGTTGCAGAGCCATATTAATTAGATTGTGAGGGAGCTTCAGATCACACCTGTTCTGGTTGGCGGTGACAGTAATTTATTTTCAGGATAGACCCAGCCCGGTAAGGAGCTCCACGGCTGTTTGTATTTTCAAGCATCCAAATCAACAGCATAAGCTGCGGCAGTATTATGCTTCACTAGCCAGGTGCAATTTTGCAAGTGTTGCAGTGGCTGATTCAAACAGCAGGCGTCCGCATAACAAATCCAATATCTTTGCTCCGGTTCCAGCATCACTTCAGTAACCTCTCTCCACTGGAGAGAACGGTAGTGTGGGGAAAGTTACGGATCTCAGCTGTAATAGCATCTCAGAATAGTTTGAATGCTTTATCGGAAGCTTTTTCACAAGAGGACATTTCCAGGGGGAACTGTTAAGTCTGTTTTTGATTCAAGTTATGCCAAGGAAATGGTCCAAATTAAAGATATGGAGTACTGGCACAAAATACAATTCAAAAAGCCACATTGCTGGAACCTTAATGTGCCTGCATTTGTGTAGGTGTGTGTGTGTGTGTGTGTGTGTGTGTGTGTGTGTGTGTGTGTGTGTGTGTGTGTGTGTGTGTGTGTGTGTGTGTGTGTGTGTGTGTGTGTGTGTGTGTGTGTGTGTGTGTGTCTGTGTGTGTCTGTGTGTGTGTGTGTGTGCACTTGCTTTTGAAAGCTGATGCTTCGCCTTGGATGTGTAACAGCACAGATTTGAAGTAATCTCTCCAGCAGAATCTTACATCAGCACACACAGACGGACACAACTGGACTGCACTAAAAACATTAAAAAAAGTCATTTAGTTACAGTTTCTAGTTACTTCTCCTAAAAAGTAACTGAGGTTACAAATTCTAATAGAATTTAACTATTTTTTTCAAGTAAATTTTTAAATGCTCAAATGTGTCAAAGAATTTGGACCTCACCTCCACCCCTCTTTAACGGAACTGAAAATGTGTTGAATTATTAATGATGAATAATAATATTAGAATGAAATGGACACTTAATACATTAAATGATTATCAGAAACAGTGAACACAAATCTAAAATATTTTAATGTTGCTGTGAGTCAAAGTTAGACTAGTCCCCAATCAAATGTATGTCATATATTATTGTTGATATTATAATTAATATCTTTATATACAGTAGTGCATCAATAAAAATAACACAAAAGAGGTTTTAGAGCTTTTGATGTTTATTATATAATGTTGAGAGAAGCTGCATGAAAAACCAACAGGCTGTTGCAGACACTGTCAAACCAACCCCCCCCCCCCCAACCAGTGATGACACACACACACACACACAGACACACAGACACACAGACACAGACACACAGACACACACACACACACACACACACACACACACACACACACACACACACACACACACACACACACACACACACACACACACACACACACACACACACACACACACACACACTCCCCATCCGTCTGAGGATGTTGAGATAAAGTGGATGAATGGATTGTGTACTGCTGCACAGAGAGAGGTCAGTTATGCTCTTACTAGGAAGGTTGACCTATAGTGTGTGTGTGTGTGTGTGTGTGTGTGTGTGTATGTGTGTGTGTGTGTGTGTGTGTGTGTGTGTGTGTGTCTGTGTGTGTGTGTCTGTGTGTGTGTGTGTGTGTGTGTGTGCTTTCCCCACCTTAAGCACTTGAAAATCAATGTGCTGTGTAATGTTTTACCCGGAAAGTGTTAAATTGCGTCTGTTGTTCTTAACGCTGATGAGCTGACTTCTATTGCATCAAAGATTTTAATGAAAGTGGTTGGCTCAGTGTGTGTGTTTGTCTGTGCGTGTGTGTGTATGTGTGTGTTTTTGTGTGTGTGTGTGTGATTCTTGTCATTAAAGATGATTCTCTGTTGCATGCAGACCGTTCAACCCTGTGTGCGTCTTTGTTTATGACAGATCTGCATTGCTCTGACTGCATATCTGTGTCTTTCCATTCGATCTTTCTTACCCCAGCTGTGTCAGTGTGTGTGTGTGTGTGTGTGTGTGTGTGTGTGTGTGTGTGTGTGTGTGTGACCTCTCTCATCCCATACTTTAATCTGACCCAGTGAACTGGTTCAGCAGCATAAGTGCGGGATGCGTTTAGCATCAGAATCTGACTGCTGGAAGGCGCGTCCCTCCGTGCTGTGTTGTGCACGCAGTACAGAAACCCTGAGTGTAATAACAAGGTCTCCTGCTGGGTTGTGCTCAGAGGGTGCATGGATAGTCATGTATCATTTTGCAACAGTGTAAATTTCAACAATAAATCATATTGGTATACTGGAAACGTGCGTGGGAGTTGCGTTCGCTGGACGCTTTCATCCAAAGTGTCTCGGTGACAGAAAGGCTCTTATTTTTAGCACAGGTTGCCCCGGGGGAAATAACAATGCAGAGAAGCTTGAGACAGATGAAGAGGAGTGTGCTTTAAACATCACACAGGTATTGATGTTCATGTTTATCATCCATCCACGGGAAAAAGGAAAATGGTTTTGAGAGGCTGAGTGTGTATAAAGAGGCTTACATTGATCCAAAAAGTGGAAACACACTTCAAGATACAGCTAACAGCCTGATATCACAAAGAATTGTTGACTTGTTATAACTGATGATATTGCAGCATCTATGCCGCCTTTAGAAACTGCCATAATTGTTTTGAACTAACTTTCGCCTCTCTATGTTTTCACACGCACCTTAACAACGCCTGTAGCTGCCAGTGGCTCCTTGCAAGACGCTGATTGGCCGGGACACTGTGGCTCGGACAAAAACACATTACTTGAAGCCATAATGCCTTTACACACCTGGGGTGTGATGAATAACCAACAGGAAAAATGCTCACATGTAAATACTCATACCAGTGATGTGCTCTGCCCACAAGAAACAGTTACGCGGTGTAGGGCTTTTATTATGAAAGGTAAGAATGGAAGTGACTGTGGTACATGCTGCCTTTGTCATGGTTGAAAGTAGTAAAGATTGTCTCCCGGGCTTCTGTTGTGTTGTTTTAAAATCTTTGTGCCTGTATTGGCAGAAAAAAATCAACAAACAAAATAAATAATGTTGCATTATTGCTGCGTAATAAGCCCATTCTGTGTGTATGACATAAACAACACTTCAAATAAAATATATTATGCAAATGAATTGCATTAATTGATATCTCACGTGATATCGTGCTAATATTGTGTTAATCCAGCTGCTTTGCAAGGTAAAAGTAACCATGCCGACATAGTGGTCTTGCCAGGGTTTTAAAAATGGAGCGAAGTAAAGACAAACTATGATATCAAGGGATATTGAGACAGCTTGACGACGGTGTTAATCCCTCCCATCAGTCCCCCTGCGGTTGCTTTTTCAAAGAAACTAATTTTTCATGTCAAGATGCCAGCCAAATCAGTCGACTCATTAGAGGGGCAGATTCAAAAGTCTGGACCCTGGCAACAGTTTCAGCCCATCAGGGTCTAGAACTGGCTCACACCTGCCAATTAATCACTGATGAAAGGCACTTAGTCTTACTTAATGGATTTTCTGCCATTTGGGAGCATCACAACAAGCTGTAAATGCGGCATGATATGTTTATGTATATTATCACCTTGTAAAGTTGTAGAAAAATGTGTTAGCAACAGTTACCTGTTTACACATCCAGCAGATATCTAGCATTCATTTTTGGTTGTGTTTTTGGTCACCTGATGGATGTAAGGCCAATCTTCTTTTCGCTGTTTGGGGCCTCAATCAATTCCAGAGGGACATATCTGACCCTGCTTAATGTTTCACTATAATCATAAGCTAGTCTCTGGTGCAGCAGGTGGTCTACAGAACAACGTAGAACTGAGGAGTGGGATGGTCATTATGTCTGGGTTTGACACTTTTCTCCATCGGGATCCATTCTCTCAACTTGATCCAATCATACTCGCCTACGGGAGTCTCCATCTTGTCAGACTTTGACTCCGCCTCGTTTCCCTTTTACCAAAAAAGGGCATGTATGTGACGTTGGGAGGAGGGACATACGTTCATCTGGCTGACGTTTATGTCCGAGGAGAAGTGAGGGCCATTGGCTAGCTGCGCCCTAATTATTCATAAACTTTAACCTCCAATAAAATAAAAATTAGCCTGGTACAAAAAGATTCACCCCCCTCAGTGTTGTCATGGAGATATGACCTAAACATATAGTCTAGAATGTTTTTTTGTACCAGGCCTTAAACAGGTTTAATTATGCTGTGAAAGAGGCCTGTTTAACATGGGGGTCAATGAGAAACTGCTATATGATGCAAAATGCCCCTAGTGGACACTCTGAGAATGGCAGTTTTTGGCACTTCCGGATTGGATCATCCAGGAAATTGCTTTGGTTGGGGATTGATGAAAACATATCCACAAAAATGTGGATTTTGGAATACAATATCTTATAAATATGACGTCACAATTAATACTGTGCAACGGCAGGCATTAAATGACTTTGAAGGTTAACTTTAGGTGACAAGACAACTTAGTGAAGATTTGAAAAAAGGTCCTGGAATTCTCTCCACAGATGATTATTATACACCTATTATCACCTGATTTCCTCTTTTGCTCCAGACCTTTCAATATGTGGATTACGTACAAATTACAGTGCATTACTTTTCATAATTATGTGTACAAAGAGTAAATGAGGACAGCCTGGACAATCCAATCAAGTTATGTCAGACAATCAGAAGAAAGGCCCTGATGATTAGTCACCACAGACACACTTAAGTCCTTTTATTAATGATTTCATGCTAATATATTCAAATGGCTTGGGATCAGCTTTCAGCGTATTGAATTTCTTTCTCTTCCTGTCATGTTCTTCTGCCCTACACCTGGTTTACATCAGTTACATTGGGGCACGCTGGCTGTTTCCAGTCCACCCAGAGGGAAACAAGCCTCGACTCGACCAGCTGTGTTTGTGTCCTGCTAAGCTTTGCTGCACAATGCAGCAGACGCTTGATTTAAATGAAACTGGCCGGGTGTTGATTCAGGTTATAAATAATGCAGTAAAATATATGTCCCTTAAATCATCAAGAATAACTGTGGTTAGACATTTTGTTTCTGTGCATAGGCACTTCTCTCTCTCCTTGTGACTGGGAAATCCATCCTTAAACACTCCGATACTGTTGAGAGCAGCTATTCATCTCCCATTTTCGTGGCATTCGACCGACTTAATGTACACACGCACGTCCTGTTTCCTAAATGGACATGGCCTTATTTGATAGTGTTGTAAATGTCATGTGTATTGATTAAAAGTCATAAGTGTATACTTTATTTCTATGTCATTTTGCTGACATTAGATATTAACACAGCTAACAGCCATATTTAACATTACAAATTTATTTATCTGCGGGGTTGGCGAATGTTAGTTGTTATAGAATATTCTGAAGATATTTGACTTGCGAAAAAAAAAAAGGGTGTAATATTGATTCAGTGATTTTGTAGCTAAGGGAAAAGTCATAATCTGTGTTCATGTTTTCTTCTGCCATTGGAATCAATACACTCAGGACCTGCTGCTACTGTCCTAAAAAGCAGAACTGTGACGAATCCCATGTAACACAAGGTGTTTTCACACTGGACAGTAAGAGATTAATTTGCTGAGTTTTTTGCAGCCTGGTCCGCAAATTTAGACAGACCAAGGTATATTGCCGCCCTGGTTTAGGACCCTAATGTGTATTGACACAGGCGTGACCTGGAGGTGTCGATGACGTGAACTGTTGTGTGACCCACAGCCCGGAGTTTTGAAAGCAGGAAATAGTTCATCACAGGAACTAGAGACAGTAAAATATCAACTGATGTGATGAGCAACAGGGAAGCCTGTGAAATCAATGAGATGCTGAAGATCACAGAAGAGAAAGTCCTGAGTTATCAGATCATGGAGCTAACTTCTTCTGACGTGTATGTCACTGTACGCCCAACTTTGTGCTTCACGTCACGTCACATGTTTACACCTATCCCAGAAAGCCGTCTTTTGGAAAAGGAGAAATAATTTGCATAGTTTACATGGACAGCATGTCAAATTGCAACCTATGTCTGGCCACAAATGTGTGGCATTTTATAAATGAAAACACCTATTGATATAGAAAATTAGTTGAAGTTGTGCCGCCTCACTTCTGGAACAGACAGTCATTCTAACTGTCCACCCTGATTCCAGTCTTTATGCTAAGCAAGGCTAAACTGGCTCTAATATTTAATATACAGACATGATGGTATTGGTCTTTAGCATCATGAGACCATCCTGATCTTGCAAGCTCCATTGTACTTTACTCGCATATCCGTCTGGTAACGTGCAGTGGAGAACATTTTTTAGAAGTTTGAGCAGCGACCGATCCAATCAGCGTTGGTTTTGAGGCGGATTCAAGTGTGACGAAACAAGAATCAACTGTTGAAGAAGAGTAAACAACATGGCGGCTTCCGTGGATGAGATGAGCGCAGCTATTGAGCAAGACACTTTCTAACTTTTTTTTCTCTTGGATCCTTCTATTGGAATATGGACCGGGCTCCTGAAATTGGGCCTTTGATCCTTAACTTCACGTTACACAAACGGAAATAACTTTACAGACATGTTGTTTACTTTCTGAGCTTTGCCTTGACGCTGTTAGTACGTCATACGCTTCGATGATCTGATTGGTTGATTTGGCCCATATGTTGGTAATAGACAGACAGATGGTTTATCCAATCAGCAACCAGTATTTTCTCCCCTTCCCAAACGATCCCCATAGAGAGTTTCCAGATGAATATGCTGAGCAAATGAGAATCCTGCGAATCAATCCATCTGGCGGAGTCAGATTAGTTTGTCTTTTCATGTTAATGAAACAGGCTTTGCACCCTTTCTCTGGTAGTTATCAAAAGTCATTCTGTAAAGTTTAGTCCATTGCGAACTGTAGAAGAAGTATTAGGCAGGGTGAGAGAAAATTAGTTTATTGATAAGACTTTATCCTAAAAGAACTCCTGCAGTGTGTTGACCAGCACATATTGATTATCCATCAGCATGAGTGTGTGAGGTGTGAGTTCGTCTCTGTGCCAGGCCTCTGTGGGAGCTGCAACCTCACTTCCAGGTGCAGTTTGGCCTGGAAATATCTCAGAGCCTGATCGTTAGCGCCTACAGCAGCTGGGGCACTGCTCCACCCGGGCCTCATTCTTCTTCTTGTGAGCTTATTGCCGCGGGCAGTGCTGTAGTCGCTCCTTCTGTTTAACTTGAATTGATAAGTCATCTCTTTAAGAACCACTTCACGTCCGCTCTTCCTCCATCGCCCCTCTTCCTCGGCTTGTGTCTGATGGAGCTGCTGTGTCTGACTCATATGTCTTCATGTGGCACTGTCTCGCAAAATGAACCCAGTGACACTGTAATATCCAGCTCTGTTTCTTTCATCTATTATCAGAGTCCTTTGGGTTTGATCCTTGACCTCTTTACTGTGGGCTGATGATTTATTTTTTAAATGTAAGGCTTCTCTAAGAACTCTCCTGACACAGTAGCCTAGGCGAGAAGTTATATGTAAAGTAAATGCATTAGCAGCTGTATTTCTGAGATTCCCTCAGGCTTTATGCCTCCAGTCTCACAAACTTTAGGAAAGAGTTTTCTAAATGCTGGTGGGGAGAAGAAAAAAATCACACCCAGGAGTTTCAGCAGTACTGAATTTATTCATTAATATTCTCAGTGTGAAGAACAGCTGAAGACTGAAGGTGACCTTCAGAGTATCTAGAGCCTCATCATCCCACAATTAAATATCTACGATCTGAAAAATGGGGCCTCCGGATTTGGGGGAATGATTGCAGGATAACAAGGATACCATTAACCCTCTAATTCAAATTTGGAAACATTTCATTCTTTATTGTGTTAATATTATCATGCTTAACTTAGATGTTGAATATGAACATCATACCTGCTAACCATCATCATGTAAGCTTGGCTGTAGTAGACTCTTATGGCCAGGTCACTCTGCTCCTGTCAACAGCATGTGTGCCTCACCAAACCATGTTGCTTGTGATTTTGGTCTTACTGCCACCTCAGCTCAGGCTCAGCTCGGCTGTGTGTCAGAGATTAGAGGTCATGCCTACCTTTACTGAGACGTGTGTGCAGCTCATAGCAAAAATAGACAGTGAATGGTGTTTGACAGTCATATTGACCCTGCAGCATCACTGTTTGATATGAACAGTATCAGATTATTTATTAATAATTGTACTCCATACGTTTTCTATCTATTTAATTGCCTTTTAAGTTCCTATTTATCAATTAGTGAGTTAAAATAATGGTGATCAATGATATGACCCACTAATGAAAGCACTTGTTGCCTTTTGCCAAATATTCTAATACCCGTGTCTGTGGCGACATTCTTGGGTTAGATGTAAATAAGCCGCCATGTTAGTGACGCCGCTTACAGCGGTTGGTCTGTCAGCCCAGATTGTCACCAGCGGTTATCCTGCCTTGTTATCGAAAATTCCAACTTCTGAGTCAGACTAGTAAGAACAGAAGTATGGTATGAACTTGTGTGTGAGTGTGTGTGTGTGTGTGTGTGTGTGTGTGTGTGTGTGTGTGTGTGTGTGTGTGTGTGTGTGTGTGTGTGTGTGTGTGTGTGTGTGTGTCTATGGATTTAAGAGGGGAACGTATAGGGGATGGACTGGAAGTAGAGAGGTGAATGTGTTTAAATAAAGTTTACAAAAGAGCAAAAAAAAAGTCATCACACACAGTGACCATGAATGTGTCAAGATGGAGGCTCTGAAAGAACAGGCTCGCCTGCAGTTACATCTTTCTGCCACAGAGGCCGCTAGAAACAAGGTATCTCAATTCTACTGGAGTACAACTTTAAGACATTAATTGTGCTTTTGATTCGTCCTACAAACAGATTTTAAACACAACTTCATCATGTGAACACCGTCGGCTCGCAAATGGTGTCATCATTCCTGCTCAATATTTCCTGAGGGAATCTTGCAGCTAAAAACCCCATGCATTGCTAATAAGAACTTGTCCACTTTAGATGTTTTATGTATAAACCCTGGTGTGCAGAAAGAGAGGACCAGGGAAGACCATTTTACTCTGTAGTTTGTTGAGGGTTAAGTGGCTTTGTTGCTGCCATGCATGGTCTGATTTTTCTCCCAGCATGCCTTCTTTGTCAGCATGCCTTCTTTGTCAGCCTGCCTTGCCTGCCGGCCTGTGATGGTTTTTCGTATGCCAACCTGACTTGTCAGCTAGCCGTCAAGCCTCGGGGATCAGATACCTCTGTCTGATTGTCTGATCCCAGCACATTTTTCTCCTTCACTTAGCTCACGTTGGCTTCCATTCACAGCTTTTATTGTAGGGTGGAGTTTTGTAGGTGGAGGGTGCAACACGTGAAGCGTGCATGAGACTGCCACGCGTGTGAGAGGAGGTTCAGTGGGTTCATTCTGATCTTTCCCGCCTGTATCCAGGCAGAAGTCTCTCCTCTCACCATCCTCATGACCCACGTCCCCCCTCCCCGCAGCGCTTGCGTCCCGTGGTCTCCTGGATTTAGCAGCGTCTGCTCCGGTGCCCCAGTCGACGCCTCTCATGTGACTGGGTCTCTTCCACGCTTGACCACCTTCAGACTGAATTGACCCATGGTTGACCGCGTTTCACCTCTGGTCTATTTCCATTCAGTCAGATTATATGTATGTCTGTCTGTGTGTGTGTGTGTGTGTCTGTCTGTGTGTGTGTGTGCCCCAGGGGAGGGGTGGACTATAAACGGTCATCACTTGTTGACTTCCTGCCATCCATCAAAGCCGTGAGCTCCATTAAGTCCACGTTGCCTCGGTCTCTCTCAGCCTACTGAATCCTTTAATGCAAACTTCTGACATGATAGAGATCCTTCATAAAACTTTATTTTGTTTTCATGTAATTCAGTTGCAGTAATGTATCATATAATTTCACTGCCAACAAAATGCCCCTCATCTCAACAAAATGCTTTTTTTCACTGTCATACAGTAGTCAAATTCTGGAGACTGTCTTTAAATATTTAATGCAAAAATCTCTCGTGAACCTGGAGTTTCTACATGTTTCCACTATCTGTCTGACTCATGCTTTTCTAACAGTTTCCAGGCAGACATGCATGCTGCTTTGCTACCCACCACGTGTGTTGTGAAAGAGTTTAGTGGACCTCTGTGGTCTTGGTTCCCATCTTAAGGCTACTAGGTTAGAATTCCTTTCCTGCTTAGTTAGGGGAATGTTGAGTCAGGCGGTGAGAGGGCAGCAATGACTCAGGGGTCCTGAGACGCTGGGAATAAGCAGATGTGGAAATGGGGAGGTGATGTCATGGACAGGATTAAAGTATCAGATCACCCAAATTACAAATCCATTATTTTTTAAGTAGCACTATCGGTATCTGTTCTTGTTTATTCTGTCCAGATTTTGATGTGTCAGTATCTGAGTCTGAGATTTTTAACGTGATGAAAGTAATTTACTTCATGATGCTCTAGAGCTTGGCAATAATTCAATATAATCACTTATCATCCTTCCATGTGATAAAGTCACATATCGTGATACATAATTACTTACATACTAAGATGGAAAATTGCAGGGTTTTTTTTACATCACATTTGTGTGCATCCGTGTGAACATAGTTAGTGTATAGCTTCACTTGAAACAGTTCTGTTCATTGTGCACTAAAGGTTTTAATTAAATGACAAATTAATAATTCACACAGGAATATACAAAAATAGACTTTACCATGCATTCATTGACAAGTTGAAAAGTTTTCATTGATACCCTCTATCTAAGATATAGTCCTTGTGTTGTAACTGTTTAAATAATAGAAAAATTGTATTGAGGTGATGGCAATATCAAAGACAGGAATCTCAAACCTCTAAAATAAAACCACCACTAAGTGCATTACTGTAATTTGGGTGAACTGACACTTTAATCCTGTTTTGATAACACACACTATTTAAACACTATAAACTCTCCATAGTTACACCACCACACCTACACCTGTTCCTTGAGTGTCCACTTGAGGCTGGTTTCAAATGTGAGTCAATCCATAGAGCTCCATGTTAAAATGTCCAACTTTTACAGCAGAAATAAACATGTTTACAGCCTAGGAAAAAAAATTATTCAAGTCTTTGAAGCCAATCTCCCAGTTAATGACAACTCTACTGGAGGTAAACTAAATTATATTCAGGCTTAACGATATGCATAATTAAGGGCATCGTATGAGAGGAGATGGAGGTTATGAATTAGTTAACTTACATGGCGAGTTTGGATGACCTTATATGAGTCAACACAAATGAAGAGAAATGGAAAGGGCCGGAAAGAAAACACAGCCAGAAAAAGAGTTTTTTTTTGTCCTTCACATATGGTTCTTTACCACTCGTTGGCTCGAAATCATCCCCCAAAATTGCAGCAGTGCTCGTTTGGGATCCCCTGTTGCATCCATAATCTTGCAGCATTATAAAATCATTAAATACCAAGTGATTATTCCCCTTGTCAGGCATTAATTATTGAGCTAATTAATGGAAGAAGCCTTAAAGCTACAAATGCATTATTTATTATTTCTCAGAAACAACATTTATCTCAAAGATTCTAACACAATAATGACTGTATTTATTAAACATGTTTTTCAGGATCCATAAATTATCTGTGCAAAATCATCCCTCTAGTGGCTGCATTGCATTCTGGTCTACTGAGGATTGAGCCAGTAGAGAACTGGCATTAATAAGAAGTATGATAAAACATAACACAGCAGCACAGCGCTCCGGTTTCATATGCTTATCCATACCTACATACATCCAGTGCGTGTTACCGCAGTGTGTCTGCACAGGAACCATGCATCAGTAATGGGATCTCTCATGTTAAATGAATCAGAGCCCTTGATGCAGAGGCTGTCTGAGTGGAAGTGCAGCTCAGTCCTCAGTGACTGGATGTGAGCTCCACCAGGCTTCTTCTTCACCCTGCTGCACCTGTCCGGTGCTGTGCTTTATGCTCCGGTGTGCCTAGTGATGGCTCTGATGTGTTAAAGGAGGCTTGAAAAGCCTGGTTCCCTGTTTCTTGTATTATAATGTAGACTTTTTCGAAGCTGACAAGTGCTATCTTTGTCTTGGCTGCTTTTGCATTCTGTCTGTGCTTCCCCTATGCTATTTTCACACAGAGTTAGAATCACCTTATTTGCCAGCTACAGAAATTATATTGGAATTTGTCTTGGTGACGGTGGTGCAGAAGCATATTGACAGCTAACATGGTGGAATGAGAAAAAGCATGCTGGTATACACATTACAGGACTACAGGGGCTCACATTCACTGTGAGGAGACAGGGTAGGATGTACAGTAGACATCACGCTGTCACTGAATGCGTGCAGACAGTAAAAACAATCTTGTCTAGCACCATTTGCTTTGGATTATTAAACTTTCAAGGTAACTGATCATAACTTTTCATGGTAAGATATTCAATATATCTGTTTTATTTATGTATATATGTTAAACAGGCAACAGACAACTTTTCTGTTTTAACTTATTGTGAAGTAAATGCTGATTGCACAATGTAATGGCTGTGGAATAATGACAGCACACGCAGAATGGTTCCCCGTAAGTCCTGCTTACACTATGCAATTCTTTCTGCCAACGGGTGCGAGCTCCTGTGAAAATGAAAGCTTGAGTTGTGTCCGTACTTATGAAGGTAATAAAATAACAACTCATGGGCTCTTGATTGCCTTCCATGTTGTCAACAGCAGCACATTATAGCTTCAGTATTTTGTTCTAACCTTTCACAATAAAAGCCCTTACATACAATGTTAAACTGCATCACTGTTTACCAGAGAGTATTTCACTAAGAGTCAACTCAACAAAACAGTTTACAACTCAGCCATTTACAGTGCCCATCATTTGGTAGTGTGAATAGCATCCAGTGGAAGTAACCGTGAAAACTCCAGCGTCATAGTTAGTGACAAAACCTGCCTACTTATAAGAGTAATACTGCCTTTATCAGAGCACTGAGGTCAGATTTCTGCTTCAACTGGGATTCATACAGTTGTTTCTTGCTATGGACAGTAGTCAGGCTGCTAGTGGTAGCCATGGTGCTAATGTTATACAAACAAGTAACTGATCCACTGGATGGATCAGTTACTTGTTTATATGAAAACTAACAGATAGAAAATATTTAATTGCCGTCTCTTGTGAAGTTTGTTTAAAAACAAATAGTAGAGTGGTTGGTGTGATTGGTCAGCGTCAACGTGTTTTCTGCACCTGCAATCTCTGTATCTGCACCATCACTGCAGTCGGGGAATGACTGTAACGGCACTGTAACTGCACTTTTTACCTGCACTTTCTACCTGCTGTATATCACGGGTCGGACTCCGTTCTCTCAATTTGATCCAATTGTCCTCGCCTACAGGAGTTGCCATCTTGTCAGACTTTGACTCCACCTCGTTTCCTCTTACCAAAAAAGGGCATTGATGTGACGTGTGGGGGAGTATAGCCGTCAGTCAAAGCTTGTCAGATTATAATGATGCAGACTGATGATAAAGCTGAGCGGAGTAGAAATGTAGTTAAGAGTAATATCTGATCGTCTCTCGCCTCCCGACTATGTCTCTGAGCCTGAGGTTAGGACTGTGGAAACTGCCGTAATTGCTTGTGTATTATCGTCATGTTAGTAATCATTATTAAAGGGATTAGACTTAGCACTCTAACCAGGAAGAGACACATGCAGCCAATCATCACTGGAGACTTGATTGGTTTTAAACGCACACAATCACTTCCCCAAGTTCTTATTGAGCTCTGTTTAATGAAATTGTGCCAACATTGCTAATCACCTGTATCTCTACTTCTCTGCTTTGCTTGCATTGTTAATTTAAATCCCAATTAGGCTGCAGCACTTCAGTTTTGTGTTGGCTGATAACGACCCCACACACACACACAAAACCATAAATATGTGTTTAGACCCAATCAACCGCGTGTGTGTGAGTGACTGCGTTTTGGCTGATGTGTGGGCGGCCCAGTGTGAAGGGGATCTCTCTCCCGCTGTGAAGGTAAGATTAGCGACAAATTAATCCTCCTCCAGCGGCCCGTAATCTTTGGCTGATAGATGGCAGCAGATGTTGTGTGTGATTGCCGGACTCTACTGAACATGTGCAGGAGCGGGCCTGCTGTTTATAGGGCGCCTTGTGTACAGTCGGAGACAATATAATGCAGTGTAATGTTTAGTGATTGCAGGGCCCGTGTCGCATTAGGTGACTTTAATTACTAAGTTGAATCAACAACTGACAGTCTTAACGAAAAACAGACATTATGAGGTTTACCAAATTGGTATTTACTGTACTGTAGGGTGTTTGTCTCACTCCATATAATGTGTCAAATTAATTCTGTCCAATGTTCCCTGCGCTGAAGTTAAAGACCCAAGTTGGAATAAACATAAACTATGCTTTTAAGATTACTTCTTCACCTTTAAGTAATTTTTGCCTTCCTTTTCAGTCCTGATGTTGTCTCTTTAGAGAAATCTCGGATGTCTGGTGGCGATTAACACACCAGGGACATGACGAATAAACAACACAAAAATGTGAATTCTTGCCTGCGAATATTCACACCAGTTATGTGCTCTGCTTTTTTTGTGAAAGGCAGGAATGGAAGGAGTGAATCTGGTGTGTGTTGCCTTTGTCCGGGTTGAAAGGGTTAAAGTTTGGAATAAACATAAACTATGCTTTTAAGATTACTTCTTCACCTTTAAGTAATTTTTGCCTTTCATATTCTGTCACCTTAGCTGAGCTTGTTTCTACTATTCTGTTGTATTAACTGCCTTAACATATACGTTATATTCACATTACTATAAATATTATAGTTACTGTTAGGCTTTGCTTGCATCTCTGGAAGTGTGTCTGTCTGTCTCTCTCTGTCCATCTGTGTGTCTTTTCTCTCTTTCTCTCTCCTTTTCTTCCTCCCCAACCGGTCAAGACAGATGGCCGTCCTCCACAGAGCTGGGTCTGTCTGACGTTCCTGTCTGTTATAGGGAAGATTTTCGTTGCCACCGTACTCTACGGGGGAATTGTTGGGTCTATGTAAATCATAAATAAGTCATAGAGTGTGGTCTTTACCTACTCTGTAAAGTGTCCTGAGATAACTTTTGTTATGATTTGACACTATAAATAAAATTGAATTGAATTGAATTGAAGTTTACCCTCCTGAATGGGACTGAAGAAGATCTGTGTTGGTGATTTATAATCCTCCTGCCTTTATTTCACTCTGAAAATCACCACATAATATTTGCCTTCTGTGTGAAAGCACTTGTGACGAAAAACAACACTTCTAAAATACAAAATTAACTGAACTGAAAAAAATCATCCACGGGTGCGAAATGTATTAAAATCGCCCTTGTTCTGAAACCAAGAAGAAACTTCAATGCGGCATAATATTCACATTCTTCATGAAATCTGTAGCTTTTGTCTCAAAGGATTGTAAAACACAGAAGCCCAGCAGTCCCATTCAAAACAGACACCTTTACTCCTTCCAACGTGCTGAACATGCTCCTGACACCTGCTGTGTGAACAAGGTCCACCCTTTCCTTGTTTACCTTTCATAATAAAAGCCATAGGCTGCATAAGTGATGGGCTGATCTGACAGGCCGAGAATAATCACAGTTTCATGTAAATTTGTCACAGCCTGAGTGTGTAAAGATCTGTAGTCAGCAAAACAGGCCAAAACCTTCTTTATAGAAAGGTAGGAACACAAAAAAAGGTGAATGAAAAGAAGAGATGGATGATGTGCAGTGAAGTATAACAAGTGATGAAAGAAGTAAAGCTAATAATACCACACTGTGAAAAATGATCCACTACAAGTTAAATCCTTCCATTGAAAACTATACTGAAGAAAATGTATGTATTATCAGCAAAATTGACTTGAAGTTGTACTTCATAAGATTTTCATATAGTCATTGTCTTTTAAGTTAATATCTATCAAATAGTGAGTTAAAACAATGGTGACTGATCTAATGAAAGCACTTGTTGCAGCTCTTGGCAAAAAGAGACAGTGAATGGTGTTTCAACAGTCATATTGACCCTGCAGTTTCAATGTGCATATGTGTGAAAGGGCTAAAGTTGTTACTTATCCCTGCAGTCATGTTACAACTCACTTAATATTAAACAGGCTGTTCTGGTGAAATATTTAGACTTAACAAAAGGATCCTTCTAAAAAAGTCACAACCTGGCAACCCAAAAGGCATTTTTATTCACTCATGACTCTGTAAAGCATTAGAAATGTTTTCTGATTCATTAAAGCGGGCTATTGTGATCTCCTCTACAGCATCTAATTTCAGCTTCATCGTGTGATATGAACAGTATTAGATTCTTTATTTAAAATTTTACTCCATATGATTTCCCTTTAGGTATTGTCTTTTAAGTTAATATCTATCAAATAGTGAGTTAAAACAATGGTGATTGATCATATGACCCACAAATGAAAGCACTTGTTGCCTTTTTTCCCGGAGTATTCTAATATCCGTGTCTGCGGAGACATTCTCTCCCTAGATGTAAATAAGCCGCCATGTTAGTGACGCTGCTGACAGCGGTTGGTCTGTCGGCCCAGATCATCACCAAGGGTTATGTTGCGTTCACTTGTAATCAGAAATAAGGAACTTCAACTTCTGAGTCAGGCTTGTAGTACGGACAGATATGAAATAGGAACATGTGTGTATGGATTTAAGAGGTTAACATTTAGGGGATGGACTGGAAGTAGAGAGGTGAATATGTTTAAATAAAGTTAACAAAAGAGCAAAACAATAATAATACTGAACACACATAAGTGCTGTAAATTTGACAAAGACGGAGGCTCTGAAAGAAAAGGCTCACCTGTAACAACATATTACTGCAAAAGAGGTTGCTAGAAACAAAAGATACAATGCAACTTGTGCTGTTCACACTGTCAAAAGCAACTCAGATTTTGGTCACATATGAGCGAAAAAATCAGATCCAGGTCACTTGTAACTGCGGTGTGAACGGAGCCTAAGTTACATTCCAGCACTTAGTATAACACACACTGAGCTCTCTGATGTTTGTCACTGTTCATGATTCACAACATCAATTTCAAAGAGTCTTTTTGGAGTATTTTTTTTTCATTTGGATGTCACTGTATTGTCCTTTTTTTCTTCCAAAGCCAACAAAGACATTTTGTTGGATGTTTTAAGTGAATTGTGAAATTTGTCTGTGTGTGACCTTCTGCGGCACAATGCGATTTCATTTAGTTGAGCTGTGCTTTGGGAAGCAGGGTGGGAGCATTAAGTTTTACTAGGAAGCATTTTAAGTGCTCCCTCTGGTTCTTAGTGGATGACAGAGAGGTCTGCTTGTTGTATTGATCTGGAAACATCCCATCTTCTCTCCACCTGCTTTTAAAAGGACTAATAAACCCGAAATTGAAGCATTTCTGAGCATTTTCAGTCAGCAGGATGATGGTGACAGGAGGGAGGAGGAGAGGCGGAGGGCTGTCAGCGTGACGGTATCCCTGCAAAGTCTGATAAAAGTGCAGTATGAAAGCTGAACAGCGTGTGCGCTGTGTTTCTGTACTATGTGTGGATGTTTGTGCAGCACACAGAGTGCCTCTTCCCTTTAGGCTACATGGCACTGGAAACTGACTGGGCTGCTGGTGTTCATGCTGGCAGGGACAGCACAGCCAGAAGGGGAGGGAGGGGGTAGGAGAGCATGGTAAATGGGGTTCTTTAAATTTAGGTCTCAATAACTCCGATGGAAATGCAATATGTCGAGCAAATTTGGTGATGATGATGAAAAACAGGGACATTCCCAGAATGCAACCATATGTGTTGACAACTGACTGGGATAGTGACTTGATTTAGGACTTGACTTGTCTTAACTAAGGACTTCATTTGACTTGACTTGCCCGAGGAAAAATTACTTTGGACTTGCTTTAGACTTGGACCAAAAACACTACATGTGGAAACATATGAAATTATTTGGTGCCTTTAAAACAATGTATACAAGTTAAAAATGTTAGCAGAGTCTGGATACTGCGGACCTGCCAACTTTTTGTCTTTCAGATGCTGCAGCAGGCTCAGTTATCACTGAGTGAAGATGTTTGTTGAATGCTGCTGATGTATGGTTGTAAAGTTTCATGACACTTTGTTCATCCTAGAGATCACAACAGCTCATTTTATGGTGAGATCAAGGTTAGAAAATACTCCCACTACAATGAAATGGTAACTATGGAGACGGACATCATCACACAAGAACATAATTTGGCTCATTGAATCCACAAGAGTTGCATCTGACTGAATTTATGCACTTCAAGACTGTTTAAGGACCCCAGGAGGCAGGCTAAGTGACTAGGTGAAAATAGAAATTACATGTATTTTGCCCCAAACTGTCTGGATTTTCATAAAGTGGGCATGTCTGTAAAGGGGGGCCTTGTGGGTGGAACCCATTTACATTGAGATATTGTAAGGTCAGAGTTCAAGGGACCCCTATGAAAATGGCCATACCGGTGTTTCCCTCGCCGAAAATGTTACTGAATTTAAACCGCTATTTATCCACCTTCCTGATAAGCTAGCATGACATAGATGATGCCAATATCTTCAGTTCATCTTAAAGCTAGAGTCTGCATTCTCATAAAGAAGCTTCCAAGGGTCTCTGACAGGCCACCCCCTAGAACTGCCCCTGGAGTTACAGTTGAGGCTGAAGCACTTCAGGAGTTGGAGTGTCGCTTGAAGTGCTAAACAGGTTTGAGTGTCAGTGTAAGTGTAAGAACTGACATCAGATGATATAACAGTGAAGGGTTAATTGCAGCAAGGCAATGAAGATCCAGTCAAAATGAAAGTGAATTACACGGTGTTCAGTGATGACACGGATGAGCGCTTATTTATGAGATAAAAGCGATTGGACTATCAGTTGACTATCTCATTATGTTTCTACTAGAATATGCATGCGTTAATGTTCAAAAAAGACCTCCTTTTTTCTTCTGATACTGCCCATGGGTGCTGCACCAGTATCAATGTGCATGTCCTGTAATATGTTTAAAAAACGCTCTGTTGTAGTGCCTGTCTCTTTAAGCCCCCCTCCGGAAAAAATCTGTGCACTTCCATCTCGGAACTGTCTGTCATTGCAGCCGGGGATTTTCTACCATGAAAAAGCAACAATAAGGCATCTCATCCAAATACTACACAACTGAACATGTTCCAGCAATAATGTTTCTGAAACTGGGGAGAAAGCAACACAGGGATTCATTTTAGGTCTGTACATCTGACATTGTAACATTATATAGATGACAAAAAATAAGGGAAAGCAAAATAGATCCCCCTTTAAACTCCCAATAAGTGCATTCAACTATGAGGTTACAAACCCAGAACAACAAGAATCATGTACACTGGCTTCAAAATGAGCCAAAATATAAAGTGCTACATACAGTACAGCATAAGTGCAGGATGTATGTGAAAATTATTATTATTTTTTTTTTTTTTTTTATTTGGACCATCATCTTCTTAGTCAAGGTATAGTTGGAAGACGTGTTTTTAGCTGGCTGAAGATGTGTAGACTTTCTGCTGTACCATTTATATGTTGCCAAATTTAAACTGGTCCAACATAATTTGGTCACAGATTGCAAAAACCACAGTGTCTTAAAATGCAGTCCCTCCAATGACCAATTGACGTTGGCTCCGGAAAACATAAAGGGTATATTTTCAGCAACTTTCTCTGGCAGTGAAAGGGCATATTTCAGCACTGTTGTTTTTCTACCAAAGACCATGGTCTTGCATTATTGGATGTGCTATACAGGCTGTAGCATCAAACATGTACTTTTTCATAAGAATGAGTGTGAAGGTAACTTTCAAAGCTGACGGTCTGTGAGTCCACAACACTGGCCTCATATTTATTAACAGTTGGGTCTATTAGCACATCATCGTGAGAGTTTTTTACTTTGCAGTAGTGCACGGCCCATACCTGTCAGCACTGAGGAAATGAAAAGGTTCAGCTTTCCCATGACCTTACCTGATTCCAGACCTGAGGAATCTGGCCAGCCGGTGCAGGTGAGAGGATGGTGAAGGGCAGTGGTTTCCATGGTTACGGCTCAGTTCCCACCAACCAATGAGTCAGGTGTTGGCAGGGGACTATGGGTGACCTCGTGTTCCTGTTGACTGCGTGAGCATACACTGGTTACACACCGAGCTCTGTGAGATGTGTTTCAGCCTCATTGTACAGGTCCCAGTGGCTTCAGTGTGTGTGTGTGTGTCTATGTGCGTGCATGCGTGCGTGCGTGCGTGCGTGCGTGTGTGCGTGCGTGCGTGTGTGGGATGAATCGCTGGTCAAAGGCAGACAACAGACAGGTTTACTGACAGATTCAACAGTTCAGCCTGTGTTTGTGTGTGTGTGTGTGTGTGTGTGTGTGTGTGTGTGTGTGTGTGTTTGTGTTTGTGTGTGTTTGAGAACAAAGGGATTTATAAAGATCAGCCTTTCTGTTTTCTCCAAGGATGGTCACATAAGCATAAACCTACACAGAAAATTGTTTCACTTTGAAATTGGTTAAAACACCCAAAATGATGATTGAAATTCACCGTCTTGAGGAAGGGCCGTCTGTTGAACCTTTGCTGCTGGAATGCCGTCTTAAGCCGGAATTTCTAAGTTCACAGTTGGAGATATATTGAAGCCCCGACCTCTCAATCCAGCACAGTAGTTAAAGCTTTAGGAATACACTGTTTATTCTCACTTCTGTCTTATTTGTGTCTTATTACAGTTTTTCTCGATTGCTAAGACACATGTCTTGAAAGCTTCTCTCCTTTTCTCTAAACTGTAAACACAAACCCCAATTTTCAAGCTACGTTCACAAAACCTCAGACTCTTCTTGCAAAACCAAACTTCCACCTCAAAACAGCTCAATCTGTGCCCAAAACTGAACTTTGTTATCAAATCATGCCCCAAGTCAGTAAAAACACTACTGAGCTGTCACTAAACACTACATAGAAAAATAGAAAGCACAATGCTCAGGACATGAAGGTGAATGCATGTTGCAAAACAAAAAAACTGTGCATTTAGCACTTGTACACAAAGACAAAAAACAGAACTCTTGTGCATTTACACGCAGCACTTGTACAAAACAAAGAGAAATCGTATGCATTTGCCACTTGTGTACATGTGCCACCTGTCCTCCCACCCCCATGTGACAGTCTTTCAATTCTACTAAAAGAGAACATGCAGATACAAAACATATACATGGAATACTAGGCCTACAGGCAGTTAGACTAACCCTCCATTACAATACTACAGTACATTGGCACAGTGATGTACTGAAACATATATTTACTTACAGTATACTGTGGTACAGTATATACTGTAATATGTCATACAGTAATTTGCTCTCAACATGTACATACTTTACTATAATGTCAAAAAAGATAATTACCTGTTCTCTTCTCTAAATCTTCGGATTATGGTGGACACAGTGAATCTACCAATGTTTGGTTGTACCCTTTGTCCGGCCTCCCTCATGCTCATACCATGGACAAGAACATGGTCAATCACAGTAGCTCTGATTTCATCAGATATTACTGTTCTTTGTCTTCGCTGACCACCTTGACCACCTTGACCACCTTGACCACCTTGACCTCCTCGACCTCCTCTCACACAAACTCTTCCTCTCAGATTTCTATCCATTGTAGTGCCTCACAAATCAGTGCTCTCTGAACTGGCTTTATATATTCCCTCACATCATTAGCCACAAGTGTGATCAATTTTGAGTTGTTGTGTTCAAGTAGGGACAACCGTGCTTTAATTGTGTTTGACTTTTGCCACCTGTGCTCACCATTATGCAGCACAGGTGCATCACAATGAAAATGTGTTGGTAAGTTGTGTCTAAACAGGTGAAAAGTGCTCATGGTTTTGCCAAAAGAGTGATTGATTCAATCAGTGGGTTCAGGCAACAGAGAAATTGGTTCAGACAACAGGGTTTAGTGTTTTAGCAATTGAGAAAAACTGAAATAAACGTACGCACATAACTGTTCATCTTCCATCTATCTGTGGACGTGTTCCTACAGTGTATAAAATAATAATAATAATGATAATAATAATAATAAAGCATAATGCATTGTTATCAGCCGGTACTGCAACAATGGCTGATCTGGCTAACCCATGAAACATAGTGGTTTTTCAAATTTGTAACTGGAATGGGGTCAACTCGGGTGTGACATCATTCCCATTTCCAACCTCCTACGTCTGAGGTCAATGGACAATTTGACCTTCACAAGCAGTCAACAGTTGTTGTTTTTTAACAAGGTGCATGGCACATTGTTTTTTTTTAAGGTTTTTCTGCAGGGATGAGTCCTAAAACCCCAAAATGAGTTGGCATTTTTGCATTTACACATAGACCACATGAAGAAATATGTTATTGGTGTAGGTAGAGCAGTGTGAAATAACTGCACTACATTACCTCAAATCAGAGAAAATGCATGTTTTCCAGTGTGTCCGAGTGTTGCAGCACAGCCAGAGGTGGGATTTACATGATTCCTGTGCCACTGGGTTGAGGTTTTCCATTAAAAGCTTCACATTAGTTAATAAATATTTTGTTAATGCTTTCTAGATCAGTTATAAGCCACAGAGAACAAGTTATGGTGAAATCCGCAACATTCCAAGTTTTGTTGAACGTTGTTAACGTTATCCCTCTCTCTCTCTGTCCACTCATTTCCTGTCGTCTTGCTACTGTCAAAATCAAGGCAGATAAATGCCACAAAATATATGTGTATTCCATGATTAGATGACTGAAAGATGAGAAAAAGTTGACCCTTGCCTTTGTGTTTTCTCTACTGTAACGCACTTTATACTGGACTAGCTAAAAACATCTATCAGCTGCAAGTTATTCACAATGCAGCAGCAGAAAGAGAACATATAACACCCCTATTATACTGTAGTAAGGGTGTTATATGTTCATACTGTAAAACTACAGAATTTTCTGTTTTAAGGTTGAAGGGAGTCTCCATAAACTTAACAGAAAAGGTACTAGTCATTTTCTGCCAGTACCTGATCTGTTCGTCTTACAGTGTGTAGTGTCATTACGATGGCTACCTGTAATGTTGAGGATGATTTTATATGATTTTACTTGTTCTTAAGGACCTAAAGGCTCTGTTTTAGCACCTTCATACCTCTCTGACTGCTTATCAAAGTATGTTCCGCACCATCCCCTAAGGTCATCCTGTGCTGGCTGCTCAATGAACCAAGTATTATTCATGAAACGTTTGGAGAAGCACCTTTCTGCTGTTATGCACCAACGGTTCCGAACAAACTCCCACCACAAATCAACGAACTTCTATTGATATATTTTTCACTTGTTTTATGGATTTTTAAATCTCAAAAAAGTTTATATTACTGTCAACAAATTGTAGTTATTACTTGTGTTTTCTATCTTCTGTCTGTATGTCTTTTTCTTTAATACCTGTGTTATTGATTTGTTTCTTTTGAGCTACATTTTATGCTATATAAGATTTTTCCTTAAAAAAAACTAAATCTGTAGAAGAGGAAAATTGGCCAGAAAAATATATTAATTTGATTGTAATAAGGTGGGGATTTGAAGAGCAGAGACTTGTGGAATTTCCATGTGTTTCCAGTGTGGAAGTTTTCAGATAACTAACCTGACTGGATTGATCCTCATTTTCTCAGCATATTCATCTGGGAACTCTCGTTTGGAGATATTTTGGGAAGGGGTAAAAATACTGGTTGCTGATTGGATAAACCATCTGTCTATAACAGCATTGAGGCAAAGCTCAGAAAGTAAACATGAAAAAGGATATTTTCCGTTTGTGTAACATGAATTTATGGATAAAAGGCACAATTTCAGGAGCCCGGTCCATATTCAACAGAAGGAAAAAAGAGTTATTGAGCGTCTTGCTCCATAGCTGCTCTCATCTCATCTGTGGAAGCCGCCATATTGTTTACACTGAACAGTCGCTTCCCGTCTCGTCAAACTTAAATCCGCCTCAAAACCAACGGTGATTAGTTCGGTCGCTTGGCAAACTTCTCCAAATTTTCCTCACCCCACGTTACCAGACTGATCTGAGAGTAAAATACAATGGAGCTCAGAGATCAGGATGGGCTCACGAGGCTGGCAGATAAAAGCACAGAACAACAGCTGCGGTGTTGCATGTGAAAAGACATCTCAAGATCTATTAAAAGGTTTTGTGATTAGCATCTGTTTTTCAGTGTTTTGATGATTTTCAGCCTGCACCAGATTATACAGGATCTCCTGGGCATCATTTGTGGCAAAAACTCTGTGAAGTGGCAGAAGAGGCAGCATAAGTGGTTAAAAGTGCAATCATTTACATGCATTACAGTGTTATTGCCCTCATTTACCTCTGGATCTTTCCACAGCGGATCATACTTTTAAAGTGCACTGAATCTCACTTGGGGAGGACAGATGACTGGAAGGGATCTGTTGGTGTTCACAGTCCGCACAGACAAGCTTTCAGCCAGATTTATCATTTATCATTAGCAGCAGGCTCAATGGGGCTAGCAGATAGATATCACTACAGCTCTGTGACCTGTCAGTGGCACATGGTGTGCACACACTCACACACACGCACCAGGGCCGAATCCTCATTACCTTGCCATGCACCTCCAGCTTGTGTCCACAGCCATCAGTAATCACCATTGCTTTTACTGATTCAGTCTGCTGGGAGTGGAGTGCACATGTGCTCCTGCATTTCAGTGTGAGCGAGCATTAAAAGCGGATATTCCATGATTCCATTATTGCTCTGAGAGCTCCAGTCTTTAGAGAAAGCAGTAATTGCCTGTTTACACCGTTCACAGTAGAACAGAGTGTTGAACTGCATTATTAAAAACCAGCTTTAGCAACAAGCTTGTGCTGTGTGTGTGTGTGTGTGTGTGTCTGTGTGTGTGTGTGTGTGTGTGCGTGTGTGTGTGTGTGTGCGTGTGTGTGTGTGTGTGTGTGTGCATGATTAATCGTGCATGTACTGTGTGCATGTGTGTGTGTGTTGAGGGTGTGAAGGCATCCCTTGATTCTCTCTATCCTCCCCTCGGCGTTTGAAGGTCATAGCTGTCTGTTGGGGCTCGTTACACTAACAAGGGCTCAGCTCACTCCCCAGGGCTCCTTCAATGGATCTGTGGTGTGGACCAATGGAGAGATAGCAGCTCACATACAGGTTTACTTGTGATATATCTGTGGTCAGTACCAACCTCGTCTCACTCCATCCTTCAATTATTAACCAGGAATTTTAAAACTGAGAGAGGAATGTCTATCGTCTCCTTTGCTTTGAAGTTCCTCTGATGTGAGATGAGAGAGTACGAGGAGACAAACGTATTGATTTTTAAGGGAGGTTTGGCTGCAGCTGCAGCAAGAAAAAAAAAAAAAAGATATTAAAGATGAAATGCTGGAAGTCACAAACAACATCCTCATTAGGCAGATACTGAGTGTGCAGTGGCTGTAAAGCAGAGGCAGATTTACATGTTTGTAGTCAACAGATCTGTACACTTACGGTTGGGTGCATGAGCAGGTGTGTAGATGAGAACCTTAATCAGCTTTACACAGTGGATGTGCAGGTTTCAGTCCTGCAGGTGACTTCTCCCACCACATATCTTAAATAGAAGTAAATATATACTATATAGTATATAACTGTCTGAACGTGTTTAATTGGCTGCTGACCCTGTATCATGGATGGATTATGACAGGCCCCTGGGCACAGACATGGGAGAAAACACCTTTCCAACAGTACATATGGGAGCAAGACACAGAGTGAAGGATAAATAAACTCTCTTGTTTCTCACACTAGCAGACACTTTTTGTGTGGTCCCTTTGCATCTCTTTCACATCTTTTGTGGTCATTTAGTCTCTTTGAGGTAATTTATGTGACTCTCTTTGGTCATTTTGCTTCTTTTTTGTGATCATTGTGTCTCTTTGAGGTAATTTATGTGACTCTCTGTGGTCATTTTGCACCTCTTTCTGGTTGTTTTGTTTCTCTGTGAAGCGTCTCTTTGTGTCATTTTGGGTATATTTTTGGTCCTTTTGCTTCACTTTGTGTCCATTTTGAGTGTGTTTTTGGTCGCTTGGTGTTTCCCCAGTGACCTGACCCATTGACCTCCTGGTCCTGTGATCACATCTTCACCCTTACAAACATAAACACTGAGGATGCTATCACTCATACATTTACGTACTTATTATTACATACTATTTATGTACAAAACTGTACTGATAAGTTCATATGAATAGTTTGTTTATACACTTCCATATAATGATATCATTTTTGATGTGACTAATGTAGCCACAGTAATTATTAGGTTCTTTAGAAGTAGGGCTGCGACCAGGGCCGTAGTTTAGATTTTGGCTGAATAAGGTTTTGCACTAAATTACAGAAGCTAATGGATGACATCAGGGAGTCAGCTCTTGATAATTAGTAGAATTATATAGTCCTACTAAATTATTACAAAATTATGGGCCAATAAAATAGCATTACTGTTTTATTACCCATCATGAAGGTCCAATACTTGCTTCAAACCCCTCTTCACACTGCCAGGAATACACTCCTGGTGTTGAAATACTGAACACTGGTGGGAAAATACTTATAATACTGTCTGAAAATACTGGAATTAAGCTTAAAAAGCTGTAGAATGTACATTCCTGCAGATAAAAACCCAATACCCAGAGGAAATATTAAACACATGACATCGAGTCCTAAATGTGAGCTGGATGAAACTTACTAGGATAGAAAACAGAGAAAAGTAGCGATTCCTCACATTTGAGAATTTTCTTGATAAATGACAATTAAGCAATCATCAAAATTGTTTCGTTGATCTGCAAGTTACAGAGTAATCACTGCTCGAAAAGGTAAGGTTACTAACAGTGTATCAAGTACAAACAGAACATTATTTTGTACTCTCGTTGTCGTATAACTTATTAATTGTGATGTGACTACAAACGCAGGCTTAAATGGTAAGGTTTGCTGCACAGAAATGTATCCAATGTGAAGGTGCATCACTCTCCTCATTAGCTCTACTGATGGCAGTAACACATGTTCATCCATGAACATGAGGCAGATGACGTGTGGAATAAACTGCCATTAAATCCTCGGCTTTCACGTTAGTGATTCATTTTCTTCCCTGTCGATCCTGTGCCATCCTTCAGCGCTTTTTCCATCCAGAGTAATTGGAGAGAGTGTGCTGGCGGGGGCGGAGTGTTGCGCTGGCTGCTCCCACTGAGCTGCTGCCAGCAGCTTCCGCTCTGTATTGAGTTGTGTAAAGAGCCAGGATCCAGCCAAACAAACGCTGACCTGTGGCTTCGCCCTTGGTAATTCAATGCTCTCATTATTTATCCCTGCAGCTTTCTGCCTCCTTCTTGCAGAAATTGGTCGTTTCAAGTGATGGTTTCCAAAGTGGCGTCCTTCAGGATGGGTCCAGGGTGTCCACAGCAAAACAAAGAGTAGTTTGATTTCACTCTTGCGTCATCACAAGAATACAGCTCAGGGAAGGAGCGACTCTTCTGATCATAAGCTTCTTCCCCGCACCATTAGAGAAATACCGCAAAAGTCTTCTCGGGATCTATAGCAACAAAACTTCTCAAACACAATGGTGCATAAGTCTCTTCTCTTTTATAATGGTGGTCTGTTGGAAATACATTTCATTGTACCGTTAACAATCATATGACTAAAAAAGTGAAAAAGCTTTTGGAGCCACCAATTTTTGGTTGCAGTACCATAGTTGGCTACCAGCAAAAATTGGCAGCAAGGCTGACCGGCGGCACCATACCCAGCTCTATTAATACACCTTGCTCTCAGTCATCGGAAACAAATTATACCTCAATATTATATTATTAGAAAACATATTTTGTTGTCTCTGAAACTCACCAGACCGCCAGTCTTTAAATTCAAAAATTATTATACTATAATTGATAAAGTGCAGACTATGTCCTGTCTGGTTGTGCAACTTGATGGGTCTCTATCTTGGAAAAAAAAGGTTTGCATAATTATAGTAAAACTGCAAAAAGGGTTGTTTTTTTGGGAAATGTCCAACCTATGATCAACTCTGAGGTTGCCAGAGCATCCTTTCTTCTTAATGGACAGAATCCCAACTATAAAGATGAACATCCTGAAAGGTTCCTGTTTTTGTTCTAGTGTCTGCCATTTTTTCTACCCAACTATTTTTTTTAGAATGTTAGGTGGGATAATTTCCGGGTTCATCCCAGGGCTGCTAGGCACTTCTATAGAGGCAAATGGAGGATGATGGGTTATCCCCTCACAACTTTTGATTTCACTACTGGGCAGCTAACATCCACACATTGCATTACTGGTATGACAATCCTTACATTGATTGGTGTTTACTTGAAGCTCGCTCCTGTCAGCCATCCTCTCTGGCTGCTCTGCTTTGTGCCCATTGTTCTTCTAGTTTCACTAAATACACTCTAAACCCCATTATCCTGTCTTCTCTAAGAAATTTGGAAACAGTTCTGACAACATTTTGGTCTCACCTCCTCTTCCGCCTTCAGTCCTGTTTGTAGAAACCATTTTTTTCTCAGCTAGTTCTCACAAGCTTGGTACAGCTTTTGTGTTGTGGGAAAGCAAAGGGTTAGTATATTTCTCTGATGCATGTATTCATAATTACGCTCTCTAATCAAATTATGTTGCCCAATGATGATGTCTTTAAAGCAAGTGATACAAGATAATTGAGGGAAATGAAGGAGATTAAAACGTGCCATTATCTTGCTATCATCACTTGTAGCCATGGTGACCACTGTGCAGCAAATTTTATACAGCTTTAACTGTAAGAGGTGTTTATGCAATGTGTTAACAGGCTATATTCTAGTAGAAGTAGACTGTATATTAAGTGCAAGACTATTTTTGAGCATGAAAGTCAGTGCTCTTGAACAACAAAGGTCTTAACTGATTCCTCTCAACTGCATCTGCCTTGTCGCTCTGTTTCGATTGGACTGGTCGGTTTGAATGATCCTCAGCTCTAACTGGAGTTTTCTTTGTGTTTTTGCAGTCATGCGGAGGAACCCCTTTGTGGTGGATGGCTGCTGTAGGAAAGGGTCCCGCAACGCCCTGCAGGAGCTCTACAACCCCACACAGGTAGGAGGCGAACATGCTCACATAACTGCTCTCTCCATCTATCTCTCTTGACCCTCATCTCTTCCTATTATACTCTGCTCCTCTCCCAGCTGACAGAGGTCCTCTGAGGCGCTGTCCCCAGCTAGCTTTAGTTTAGCATCTTTTGTGTATGCCTGCCACTGTGCAGACCTGTTCTGGGCTTTCCCAGTTTTCTTTTAGCTCCCCTATTCGTAAACATGAGCTGTTTCTCGGTCCTGGCTGACATGTGCAGCAGTGTCTGCATGTCAACCTTTGAGTGACAACACTCTTAATGTCCCTGCTCCACATTGATGACTCCATGAAAACTCCAGGGGACAGGGGATATTGGCTGCCCAGCGCCCATAGTCAGTCTTTGGGGAATGAAAATGGACAACAAGGAACAAAAAGGGATAGAGTAGCTTTGCTGAAGTCTAACAACATACCTCAAGGACAGAAAGGGAGTAAGCTACTAAAACAAATTGTTAAGAATTAGCAGGTAGTATTCCTCACTTGCTGTCACTGTGAATAGCAGGACCGTTATTTGCAACTTCAGTGTCTTTTCCAGCCAGTGAAGCCTCACTTCATTTAACATCCTACAATCTAGATGTAAAGAACTTAATGAGATAGCAGCCATCTGAAAACATGACACCTGCTCAAGTTTTAAAGGCTGCTTTATCGGGCAGTTTACAATGAGGAGAGACAGAGAAGATGGCACAATGAAATGGAGATGTGACAAAGATCTTACCCTGCTGAGCTAGCAAGACACCCTCTGTTAATTATTTGCTATTAAAACTATGCAAGGCAAGATTATAGGAAGAAGTCACCCATAAAAAAAGTTATGACAACTTTGACAAGTCAAACATCAGGAGTAAGAGTGTCCTACCCATAGAAAAAAAATACTAGTAGCATACCTGTCAGGGTCTGTTCTCTCAACTTGGTCCAATTTCCTCGCCTACGGGAGTCGCCATCTTGTCAGAAATGACTCCTCCTCATTTCCTCTTACCAAAAAAGGGCATTGATGTGACGTTGGGGGGAGGGAGATACGTCCATCTGACTGACTAATACCTCCGAGGATAAGTGAGGGCCAGCTAGCTGCCGACCCTTATTCATACACTTCAACTTCCAATAGAAATAAAAAAAAAAACACCTGGTACCAATAGTTGTAAGGATAAAAAGAAGCTTATTTTGGATGCCAACTCAGTTTAGATGTGGCTGCCAAAAAGTAATCCATGCTGTATTGTAAGGAAATCAAATTTGGAAGACAAAATGCAAATGTTGTAAAAAAGGATAATGTTAACTGAGTAATTTATGACACTGTGTGCAGAATTTCTTTGTGCTTACGGCTTTCTTTCAAGGTTTTCTGATGGCATCTAAAACATTATCCCACTGGCTATTGATGTAGTCTGTGATTGATACTCAGTACAGGGAGATGGAGCAACAGTATTGGTCGGCATTTCTATGAGCTGCAAAACTGGTAATATTTTTTTCCCGAACAGGCAAATAAAAAAACATTTGCTTTATTAGAATTTTAGAGAAAATGATGGATATGTACAGTATATCAGCAAAAAAGAAAAGAGCGCTGTATGGGGTCATTACTGCACTGTAAATCACACCTTGACATCACTTAATGATGTCATGTCAGCCAAAGAATTAGATCATTACAGACACAATCCTAGGATTGGGAGAGGTGAGGTGCAACATGACAGAAAAAAGTCTTTCAACACTTCACACATACTTTAGCCCTGTGGCGTGGGCGTGCTTCACCTGGTGGGGCCTCAGCACCCTACTTGCCATGGTTACAGCTACAGTTTTGTTTTCATCATACTACCACTAGGAATTACCAAGTCAGAATGTGAAACTCCTTTATTACAACTTGGGTTTTATTCTTTTTTAATGAAGTTATTGCTGAGATCTTGGAATCGAGTAGCATTACTATAAAAAGTCCAAACAAGCATGAGTGGTCTGTCAATAAGACAGGTTAGCTTTTGGGGAGACTGAGAAAATGCTTGAGAGATTATATATCTTATCCTGGCTGGGATCATCTTGAGGTCTCCAAGGAAGAGCTGTGAAGTATTGCTGGGGAGAACGGTGTCTGGAATATTCTGGATGGATGGATGGATGGGTGGATGGATGGAGTTTGGTAGGTCAGAGTTGAACCGGGAAGTGTTTAAGCTGTGATCCATGGACAGTTTGGGTTTTAATTTTACCATTCGCCTTCGTTTTGCTTTCCAAATAAATCTCACAACCAGTTAGGGTTTGTCTTCACAAACCTTTGGGCCTATTTTAAGCGATGCTGCCACATCTCTGCACTTTGGTGAGTATAATGCTATTACAACCAATAGAACTACGAACAACTTAATCTACAAGCTTTTAAGCTTTGGAGATACGGAAATAAAAACCAAGTTGTACTCGTTTAAAAATGATGCTCTTTGGCATAGACCTCCAAGTGTCCTTGCATGCATCATGAGTTTTCAAAACAGTCCCTGCTTGCAATGATAATGTAATTCTGACAAAAAGTAAAGTGGCTTAACGTTCACTGTGATGGATTACAAATCCCAAGCAAGTGAACTGAAAACAATGGATACCTTGAAGGTATAGGTAATCAATTCAACAACCGAATGCTCTAAAAAGGATTGGCAAGGATGAAAAGTATACACAGTGTGTACTTTATGGGCTTCATCATGCAAATCCACTTTTCCTAAAATAGACATTTGGAACATTATGGGGTGGAAGCCTGTATAGGCCTTTAAATTTGGTAGAAGATGAAGAACAATAGTACTCTTTAGTAGTGGTGCACTAGCTGAAGACCAGAGTGAGACAGGAGGACACTGCTGGAGGTGATGCTATCACGGTGATGGATTGGATAGTTTCTGCTCCTCTTTTATTCTCTCATCACAGTCCTCCTCACTATCTATCCCTTACTGTCTGGGATTTTTTTTCTGCAGCAGGTCTGTCTCTTTCCTCGCACCTCCAACTGTCCTTTATTCCCTCTGCTCTGCTTCTTCTGTCCTGTGCTGTCTCCAGCTCACTTTTCCCATTTCTCACATTCTCTTCACAGGTTTCCTTTTCCTCCATCTGCCATTTATCACCGTGCACCTTTCCAATGCATACAGGGGTCTTTAAGTGGCTTTCTGGACAGCTAAGATTAGACCAGATGCACATGGACTGGCCGTAGGTTCATTTGAGGATTTTTCCACACGTTCTCACTCATGTGAAGTCCCATTGATATATTTGTGTATGCACAAGGGGGTGTTACCACAGCTAGAGTCAACTTTAGCAGGGTGCTTGGGGTCAGTGGTCAAGAGAGAGCTGTTGCTGTGTGTGTGTGTGCGTGTGTGTGTGTGTGTGTGTGTGTGTGTGTGTGTGTGTGTGTGTGTGTGTGTGTGTGTGTGTGTGTGTGTGTGTGTGTGTGTGTGTGTGTGTGTGGGTGTGTTTGTGTGTGTGTGTGTGTGTTTGGGGGGGGGGGGTGACTGAGTGTCCTTGTAGCTCCGTCTTTGTGAGAAGCAATTTAAATTTTAGACCTTCAGAGTGGGGACACCATATTCCCCCAAGAACATTTTCACTTCTTTACCGGTTGACTTTGGGTTTCTGACTTTGGTTTAGGGTTGAGGTGAAGCTAATTAGGCGTGCAGTGTACAGGTTAAAGGGATACACAGAATATTTAGGAAAATAGCCTGCTGGTAGACACACTTGAAAAATAATGAAAACGAAGTAGATACCTGAAATGTGGTGGTTTTATGCTGTTTTATTTGGGCATGAGACAGGTGCAGTGAGCGCGTACTGCTTCCCGAAGTCTTGACGTCCCAGGGAGGTTGCCATGTTTGCTAGCACTGTGTTCAAACCCAGGGCCTTCTTGCTGTGAGGCGACAATGCTTAGTGAATATCCTCAGATATAGTAAAGAATATTCCATCCATAACCACAAACAATAGTGTTGTCTACTTGAGCATTTCAATATAATATACAGTATAATATTAAACTGAAGGTCAGAAAACTTGAGTTGCTATAATGACCTGAGCAAGAATAAAGTGATGCACATACAACTAACAAATAAACTTAATTACTATACACAACCACAACTAGAGTAATGTGTATCTGGATAAGTTAACGTTCTTGTTAACCCAAAGTGTAAATTATAATCAGAATGCTAACAGATCAGAGGTGGTCTGGCTCACCTTGTCATTGAATCTGTAAAGGTAATTCGCACAGTTTAGCCGCAGTCATGGAAAAACAAACTTAGCCTGGGAACCAGACAAATCTGCAAGCTTGTGTTTTACTTGCTCTCGCATATTGGTCTGGCCCCACTCCCATTTGGAGAGATTTCCAGCTGGCCAGATCCTGGCTGGGCCAATCACAACTGTTTATCTCATAGGCTTTGGGGAGGGTTTGATGCGAAGACTGGCAACTTGCAGAGCCTTCGCGCTTCAAGCAACATGCACGATGAGTTTGTTTTTATCACAATACCCTCGCATTGGAGCAAATATGGAGAGCGTTTTTGAAAACAACCAAGATGGCTGCAGCTAATGTGGAACTTTCTGTTAATGTATTATTTTCAAATGCTCATTACAAAAACGGCAACACTTGTTCTCAGACGTCCTGGTGCTACAGCAGCTAGCATCTTTGCACACTGTAGTCTGTTCAAACTTGTCCATCGCTCTGCGCTACATCACACGTTTCCGTGCTTTAATTGGTTGTAGGTCTATCTAATTGAATCAGGAGACATTTTGGTTTACAGCTGTTAAATTAAAGCCTTGGAAACTGAAAACAGAACAGGTTGCCCTTTCTTTGCATGGGATAAAATAAGCAGAGCTAATAGCACAGACTAAAGTCCCCCAGCTCCACTAATGGACATTAGGAGATCAAACATGTCTGTTTTTAGAGCTTTATTTTTAATATGTCATATTAAGAAACCCAACACAAATAATGCACCCGCTGCCTGCAAAAACACATGATAATAGGAACTTATGTATGTCAGTTTAAAAACACAGCATACGGGAACTGTTTCACAGTCAATCATAGCTTTAAATCAAGTGATCTTTTTTTTTTTAAAAAGCTGCATGTTGTAAATATCCAAATCAAACTTTCCCTAACTCCCATTCTGTCATCCATCTTTTTTTTCTTCTCTTTTTAGAATGTTTCTACATTCAGTTTATCGCATCCATGTTCTGTGGTTTCCTTACAAATACAAACTTTCCATTGAATAAATCCAGGGAAGAAAAAACTTTTTTTCTTCACTCCGAGGCTTAACTTCCTACTTGCTGAGGGCTGAAAGTACAGTCTGCAGAGACGGGGTGTCTTTGAGGATTCCAAAGGCTCATAGAGATCCTCTTCTTTGCTTTTTTTATCCATTCGTTTTTTTGCTCTAAATTTAGTAGTACTGAACTGAACTCTGCATCTCTGGGGCCTACACTGGTTTCATTAATCAGAATTAAAATCAGAGTGCCAAATGCAATAAACCGAGGGAATATAGGGAATTATTTGATGTGGCCACACACATGCTCAGATACCATCTAAATACAGGGAAGGAAACGTAATCGTTTCTCCTCATGGAAATGTTTTTTTTTCTTCCAGAGGCATGTAGACTCCATAATTAAACGAGCCAAAGCCTGGCTCACAGTTAAATGCTGATTCAGAGATCAGAACTGAGGCTGGTGAAAAGGAAGTGCAGATCAGGGTTTGGAACTGGGATGAATGACTCAAAGCTAACATCAGCACTAATGAAGGGTCACTGTAATAGAAGGATGTGTTGCTGTGTGTATATATATGTGTGTGTGTGTGTGTGTGTGTTTGTGTGTGTGTGTGTGTGTGTGTGTGTGTGTGTGTGTGTGTGTGTGTGTGTGTGTGTGTGTGTGTGTGTGTGTGTGTGTGTGTGTGTGTGTGTGTGTGTGTGTGTGTGTGTGCGTGTGTGCGCGTGTGCGTGTTTGCTCCCATACAACTAAACTCCTTTCTCAATAATAAGTGACTGTTTGAAGGACACATATTTTCTCCTGGATTACGTATATTTTTAATGTATCAGAAATATGTCAAAAGTCAACGCTGACTTACGAACATAAGTTAACTTTAAGTTAAGTGACGTAAAAAACATACTTCTTTTAACCTAAACTATGATGTTTTCCTAAAATTCTTTTGTTTTGCAATGTCAACCATGTGTTTAAAACTGTGATTATCTCACAAAGCGCACCTTTGTCGCTGGTATGAGAACGACTCAGATCTGGAAGGAAATGCTTCCCTCAAATCATATATTGAGATTGTAGTTTAATTGTATGGGAGTTGTATGCCTAAACCTTATCAAACCCAACCAACAAAGGCAACGAGTACTGGCCGATCAGAGGCAGAGTCGGGCATGTTATAATTTCTCCATCCTAGGAAGCACCTTTACTGGGTAATTCCCAGACCCCCAGGAAGTACCCTTGGCTTTGAAGCCAATTTGACATTGTGGTCAAATGTTGGAATTACAACTTCTGTGTCTGTCACGTCATGTCATTGGGCCCAAAAATACCTTTTCCTCATTGACTTTCGTGGTGAAAGTAATTCCGTCTGTAAATCTTTGGATATATTTTCACAACTAACACGAAATGACATGTTTCGCTATCAGAGTTTGATTCATAAGGTCCGATAAACCCTGGAAAGAATAGAAGAGGTTCATGATTAAATAACTGAATCCCTATTAGGGCTGCCCCCAAGTAGTCGACCTAGCGCTGGTCGGCCAAAAAATCATTAGCCGACCAAAATTTCCTTAGTCCATTGGTCGCAGGAAAAAAACAACAACATTTGGAGCCTTTTTCTTGTGACTGAGGGCTGGAAGGATTTTAATTTGAAGGGCCAGATACAGGAAGTCATGACACTCCCTCACTGTCAGTGTTTTGTTTTTTTAAGCACGGCAGGTCCAGGTCCCTTCGACATCATGGTTAGACAGTTAATAATTAATAGCCAATCATGTCGGACTTCTAAAATATGGGATCACTTTGAAAAGAACAAGGATGACCCCAAGAAGGTCACATGCAATTTTTGCAAAAAAAACTTTGCCTTTCACTCGTCAACAACAAACATGACCTACCACCTTAAAACATGTAAGGAACGTTAGCCTAGCTACCTGCCCATGGTACGACAGGGGGAGAATATATATATATATGCATCCATTAGTCGACTAATCGCTCCAAATGACGATCACTGGTCAACCAAGAAAACCCTTTGTCGGGGCTGTCAAACTATCCTCATCAGCTGTTCGTACATAAAACTTCCAAAACAATCCACGTATTTATAAGGGTACAAATCCTGAGCAAAAGAATGAAATCAGGTAACTTATAAGGTTTCTAACCTCTTCATAAGGAGGCAGGTTGGGATGGTGGATTGGTCCCAAAACACAGAACATGAACGGGGCTCTGCCTCCAACACTGAATCCTGTTCTCCTTATCACCCATGGCAATTTCGGTGAAGAAGCAGTGGTTGTACTTGCAGCTCCTTCAAAATGCTCCTGTGAACAAAACACATTTTGCCACTTGCATCATTCTTTCATCACCATCATGTTGACAGGAGGGTAGATTGATTGCTTGTTTGGATGACTGGTGACTCAAATATTCAATCAAGCTGTAGGCTATTTCTTCGGCTGAAGAGAGATGAAGAAGTCATCAGTCCTGGTTGGACAACCAGCAGCCAGAATTGGAAATGCTGTGAAATAATTGTGTTCTGAATATTAATCGTGTTGCGGAGAGTGGTCATTTTGGTGTTTCATGATTGAACGTATTCAGTGAAGTGAGGAAAGTGTCTGCATGTGTCTGTGCCACTGAGGCTACTCTGGTTGGTTTCTTTCACTAGCTGCAGATATCCCACTAACCCCACAATGTGTGTGTGTGTGTGTGTGTGTGTGTGTGTGTGTGTGTGTGTGTGTGTGTGTGTGTGTGTGTGTGTGTGTGTGTGTGTGTGTGTGTGTGTGTGTGTGTGTCTGTGTGTGTGTGTGTCTGTGTGTGTGTGTGTGTGTTTCTCACCTGTCCCTTCTGTCCTCCCTGGATCTGGCACCCTGGGCCAGATTAGGCAGGAACACAGTAGACACTGGCACTGACTTGAAAGAAGTGTTGCACCTTTCACCCACAGTGAATAGGGCAAAGCTGCTGTCTGAGTGAGCCTCTGCTCTAAAACTAAATCAGGCCAGAGCTTGTGTGTGTGTGTGTGTGTGTGTGTGTGTGTGTGTGTGTGTGTGTGTGTGTGTGTGTGTGTGTGTGTGTGTGTGTGTGTGTGTGTGTGTGTGTGTGTGTGTGTGTGTGTGTGTGTGTGTGTGTGTGTGTGTGTGTGTGTGTGTCTGTGTGTGTGTGTGAGAAACTGGATAAGTCATTCTGCCGTTAACGACAAAGGAATTTAGAGGAGTTGTTTTGCTCTCTGAGAAGATAAACTGTATCAAGACAAGAGACAGATAAATGCAATTTTTCATTTCCTTACGATCAAAGTACATCATTTCATGATCTTAACATTAAAAGCTTATTTTCTTGAGATTATTAAATAAGTCCTCTGTTGGACACAACATTATGTTCACAGTTCGATCCAGTTCTAATACAGATACAAGAAGCTAATAATAATCAATAATAAATAAATAATAATCCAGTTTGAATTAAAAAATAAACGGTTTAAATTGATTTCTCTATTTTCCCTTTTCAAGAGGAACTGTTCCCTACAGCAGTGTTTCTTAAATGGGAGTATATATACCCCTCAGGGTACTTTGTAGTACTGCAGGGGGTACGTAAGCTTATTAAAATTTCCATTCATGGATAATTCCTAAAACTAAACTATATACCATATAATGCCATAAGTTCAATCGTAAACTGCTGTAAACGGGAAGCTAGTTTCAATACTGAATGACAGACACAAATCAAGAAAAAGGATTTGTACTGAAATGCAATTCAGCTGAAAATATGGAAAATAAAAAAGATCCTCAGTGAAGCAAAAGCCTGTTTCTCATTCAATTGTAAGTGCAACTTATCAAAGAGACAAACTTCAATGCAGCTGCAATGCTGTCTTAGTAATATTGCATGATGACAAAAAAATATTTCAAAGGGGGTATATTATTGAAACAAGTTTGAGAACCACTGCAACAATAATCTGACATTGGAAATAGACAGAATATGCCACGGTGGCCCACCAGCAGATAAGATAAATAAACTCCACAAGCCGATGAGTCACAGGTGTAGACCCATTCTCATTCCCAGAGCGGCAAATACCAGCGTTTTGTCACAGCCCTCGGTGTTCGTCACTCTTGAGTGTCTGTATGAAACGCACCAGGCTTTCAACTGTAAACCCATCTGTGGTAATAAAAGACGCTCAGAGCAAGAGCTCCAGAAGTAAAAGTGACAAAGTCTGTAAAAGTGAGGATGTCGGGGTGGTGTATAGGTCAAACAAACAGGACTTTCACTCAGGAGATTGCAGTTTGTGTCCAGTGTGTCACTATTGTTACGTTACAACACACATATTTTAGCCCCACTTGCAATTTTTTTACCAACCACAACAAAGGTGGTTTTGTTGCCCAAACCTAACCATGTAGTTTTGTTTGAATGCACAATGATAATCACATGTTCCTGCGACGCCAAGACATCCTGAAAAAACATCAGGACGTGACAAGTTGGGATGAGAACGGCTTGGCAATACACACATTGCATACATGTAACACTATAATATCCTGGAACAATGTTTTCACAATTTAAATGATTGAGGATTTGTAGTTCCCTGGTCAGATCATGTTGCTGCACACTGATACGGTCTGATCACATGACACATCTGTCTGGTTATCCTGTGGAGCTACTGATATAATATGATGCTGAACTTTATGAAAACCTACACTGTACCTTTACATTTACAGAGTCAAGTCATGCTGTGATGAAGCCTTAAAGTGTAATTCCAGCGCAAAATCATCCCAGGGTCTTTTTTTGGCACTTACCTACATCAAATAAGCTAAAACAAGACAGTTTTTTTCCTGAAACAACTATTAACAGAGAAATCCCGGAGAGCCGCTAACAGTCGGACGTGGCTAACACTGATTAGCTCGGGGCAGCACGGCGTAGGCATTAAAACGTCTTTTTTAACCACTAATACTGCTGAAAATAACAGCAAACCTCTGCAGTAGCATGAGAAGAGTCCCTACCCAGAAAACGAAGTTGTACTGCCCCGAGCTAATCAGTGTTAGCCACGTCCAGCTGTTAGCGACTCTCCCGGATTTCGCTGTTAATAGTTTATACATGAAAAAAACTCTCTCCATGGCTTATTATTTTATTTATCAAAGTGCTGAAAAAGACCATGTGATGATTTTGCGCTGGAATTACACTTTAAAAAAGCAAACACATTCTTACTTGCTGCCATTTGAGGGCAACAGTCTGTAGACTCTCCAGATGCAGTTTCAAAAATGGAAATATGTTGCTGAGTGATAAGTGGAACATTCATTTCACTTTTTTTTTTTGCTTCTCCTCCTCTTCTCCTGTGATCTCTGCTCCCTGAGGGTTCAAACATGGTATGCAGGGAAAAAAAGGTTTAAAGAGAGAAACTTTGATGGCTCTGAGGGAAAGTCAAAGCAGTTTGTCATTATCTTGTCTGTTGTGCTATAATTATACTCCCCCTTTTCTCTTTTAGTTTTACTTACACACTAACACACACATGCATCTTCAGATGTGCAGCAGCACAAGTACACACGTCACACATATACTAATGTGATATGGATACAGCGATATGTGCAGCTGCAGCTTCTACTGTCCTGTTGTTCACATTTGAAGGTAATGGGACAGAATCAAAGAAAGGGCAGTGCTAATGTTTTATCGCAGGTGATGTGGTGCAGTAACAGACATGTTAACTTTCCCTTGGGAAGCAGGCATGAGGATGAGCTCAGGTTACAGGTTTAATGTGACCGTGGTCCGTGGGACAGGGAGAGTCAGGCTTACAGGTGTCAGATATCCTGCAGATCTGCCCTGAAGTGACCATGGCAGAGCTGTTTGAGTAGTGTGTGTTTATCCGTACATAGTTTGGCATCAGTCTTCAGCTGGAGGGCTCATGTTTAAACCATTCATTTGCAATTTTTTTTATCGTAGTTGCATTATGGGGCATCTTGTGGTTATGCAGCTGTGGGAGGAAGGGTTTACAGGCAGATGGTGCATTCAAGGACAAACCAGAGTCAGAAAGTTAGTAATTGGCTGCTTAAAAGCAACAGACAAGATCATTTAAAAGGGTTTTGATAACAGTCCCTGCTCCCAAATGCCCCACCACACTATAACGTAACATTGACTCAAGGGTGATGCAACTTTTGCAAAGTCTACTGAAATGGATTGAAACTGTTTGTAGTTTAGAGGCTAAATTATGGTAAAAGTCTGTGCCAGTATGGTGGGAACCAGACGAATCTGCTGAGCTCATGCTCTCTAGCAGGTATGTCTGCCCCCCCCCCCCCCCCTTTACTTTGAGACAGATTTCCAGCCAGCCAGATCCTTGGGAAACCAATCACAGTGGTTTATCTCATGTGGGGCGTGTTTAGGATGACGACTAACATAGAAACGTTATGCTTGAATGTAGTTACTGAACGTAATGATCATAATGTTCTTAATTGTATGTGTTGCAAAGCACTACGTCGCTTTATTGCGCTGAATGGTTACAGGTCACATTTCAATGCTCTGACTCATGTAGGTCTATCTAATTGTTCAAGAGGCTTTTTGGACGTGTTCGCACTTACTGGAAATACTCTGTTTGGTTTAGACTAGGGATGGTGCCTTGATAGGACATGATGAGATGATGGGACTTCGATCACATAGAAGGTTTATAAATTGGAAATAAAGAACTGAGGCACTTGCCATTCCTTGAATTTGTCTGATTATTTCAGCATTGGCCCCTTATTCACATACAAGTGGTGGCTGCTGGTCTTTCAAGGAGGGGAAGCTAATTTTTCCGGCCTACATCATAAATGTGTTTGTTTATTTATATGTAAATTCTACCCTTTGTTTCTTTTCACGAAAATAATCTGTGACCTTGTCGTACCAACTAGGCGTGTTTTCCAGAGACTTGACCAGCGTCCTCTCAATGGCAGCAGAGCTAGGCTGCTTAAACGGCCTTGGCCCAGCTGGAGCTGCTGCGCCAGGCTACTGTGAAGTGTGACCGCCTGTTAGTGTGAGTGATAGTGATGGGGGGGAAAGCTCCACAGCTGCCACTGCTCGTTGGGGGAAGAAACCGCAGAGAGACAGAACAGAGTTGCCCAACACAACACTAGTCGTTTTTAACAAAGAGTCTTAGAGCAATCACCACTGTCACATACCTTCCTAAAGATGGAATTTAATCAGTCTGTGTTAAACCCCTATCAGCTCCTGGTCTGCTGCTCTGAGCTGTCCACTGGTCTTTGCTTAATGCAAAAAGTGATTATCAATGGTATTCAAAGATATGGCATCAAAGCCCAAACCTATACTATTTGTAGTTTTCATTATTCATCATACATTAAAAAAACTATTTTGGTCATAGCTTTCATTTTAAATATTCTTTATGGAAGTGCAATACTTATTGCTGGAGTATCCCTTTAAACTGATTTCAGTACTTAGACTCCACCAGAGTAGCTCTTTAAACACAAGGTGCAAGCATTCATTTCTAATATTTAGGCTCTTTTTTGAACATTTTCTGTTCAGAAATATATAGCGCTTACTTCCAGAGTTATATCCCTGTCTTTCTTCAGTTAGAGCATCACAGGGCACTAAAAACTCTTCCTCTTGTGAAATGGTCTGTTAACAGCTACTTTAGGCTGTGTAAGGCCTCTGGGCTTCAGTGCAGCTTTTACAGACAATCATCCCTGAGGTGCCTAGAGTACAACATGATCCACACTTACATCATATTTTTTGTAGGCAACACTGACTCACTTATAAGCGAGTGAATACCTGACTTTGCTAAAAAGGGAAGTATTGGGGAGTAGAAAATCATTAAATTATCATTTTTATTAGCATTAATTGGTGCTAAGAACAGAAACCAAGCAACAAATAGCATCACAGTGTAGGTCTCAGTCTGTGTGTGTGTGTGTGTGTGTGTGTGTGTGTGTGTGTGTGTGTGTGTGTGTGTGTGTGTGTGTGTGTGTGTGTGTGTGTGTATGATTTTAGCCCCTGGCATACACACTGGGTCAATTCACTGCCTCCCTGCAGGGCCTTACTAAATACAGGTTGCACAAATAGTTACAACGTAGAGGTAAGCTAGAATTTAAAATGTACGCCTCCGCTGAGCAGGTGGAAAAAGATAATTGAAGAGGGATATGATAAATAGTTGTTGTAATGAAGTGATCGTCACACTTTTTTCACATCTTGTTGCCACGATCACTCCATTGTGTTGAATTGTTTAAAATTAAGTATTGCCCATTGCAGCAGCAATGTTCTGCATAAGGATCTACATACATTTTCTCTCAGCTAACGCTACCATTGAATTTCAGATCATAGTGAGACAAGGAAAGCGGATGCTCATGTTTATTGCTGGTATTATTGCAAAACATATTGTAATCCCTAACATAAAATAGCTTTTGACGTGTTTTACTGTTTATTCTGCCATAGAGCTGAATGTATGGTCCAGCCTCCCTCCTGCTCTTCAGTTGATGAAACACAGTCTGCAGGACAATTATGTTGATCAAACTTGTAAATTAGTGACACAGGAAGACCTTGTTTCCCGAATCTCAACAATGGGGAACATGAGTGCCAAGTTAGCAAAACCCTGTCACATTAGCCATAGTTACGAAAAACATACCAGTGTTAAATAAACCATAGCTTCCTTCAAAGGTGTTGACTTCTGTGGTTTCTACAATACTGAAGGGATTTTGATGTGGTTTTTAATCATGGTCAAGGTGTGTGTTAATGCATATTCACTTTGCCAAAGCAAATCACAGAGAGAGAGAGAGAAAGAGAGGGCAGTCGTGGTCGAGTGAGCTAGAGAGTGAATGAAGAGAAGGACATACATTTATGACTCAAATAAATAAGGCGATATTTTCTGATTGTTTTATGATGGTTACATTCTGAAGCTCAAAAAAACACAAACTCAAGCCTGCAGGGAGGTGACTCATTGCTCGATGTGTGTGAATGCTGCACACCCTGGGCACTGTTATTGGCCAGGGGTTTATTCGGTTGTATTTTTCTTTTAGTTTCTTCAAGTTTAAATGAAGTTTTTGCATCAGAATGATGATGATGATGATGATGATGATGATAATGATGACGATGATGATGATGATGATGATGATGATGATCCACTTTCCAAAAACCTCATAGACTGTAAAAAAAGATAAGACATAGCTTCTGGGTCTGAAAAGTCGATGCAGTAATGCCTTTAACCTGAATTCTTTCTCACGACCAGCAGGGGGCGACTCCAGCGGTTGAATAGAAGTTTGTATAGATGTCAATGAGAAGATGAGCCTACTTCTCACTTGTTTTATTACCTCAGTAAACATTTTCTTAATGAGTTTATTGCCTCACTCGCTAGTTTCTAAGTCTTCTTCAAAACAGCATGATGTTCATTTAGTAAATCATGGTCCCATTTAGAAAAAAAAAACAGAACATAAAGCAGGGATGCTATAGGGCGGGGCTATACTTGTGACCCTTCGCTCAAGGGATAGAGGTTTAATAATGTGTATGAAAAGAGTTCAATAGACCCTGCAGTACATGCAGATTTACGTAAATGTTTAGCATCCAGATCTGCCGTCCATCCCAAATAAGGTCACTCCTGGTTCCAAAATACCAAGACGCAAATAGCAAAATCTCCTAGTGTAGTGTATCTGTAGTGGCTATGTCCATTTTTAAAAATATTTTTTTTACAGTGCACACATTTACCCCATTTTTTTCAGCAGTTAACTTTGAGGTGCCTTTGAATACATTTTTCCTGACCTCTCCTTCGGAGCTGCTCAGTAGACAGATGTCTGTGGTTGTAGTGAGCTTTTTCCGGGTATGAATGTGTGGAGCTGCGTGAATTTGAAGCAGGGCATTTTTAGAAAAAGAGCATGTGTTCACAGTAGTTTCCGTGGATAAATAAAGGTAAAGAAACAGTTCCTCTGGTCTTTTCCGTGTCATAGCGGGTGCAGGTGCTCGCGGTGAGGGCCCGGTCCCCCTCTGCTGGTCCGACTTCTCATAAATGACATTATGGAAAGTTAATGTGCCGCCGGCCTCGGTGGAAAAGATGGCACCGCCTCATAAACTGTCAGCATTGTCAAGGTTTTATAGAAGGACCTCGCCTTGTTGCCTTTTATAGGGACTCAGGTGAAGCATTATGCACTTGAAAATCAGGTGTGTGTGTTTGGTACAGTTGCGGTACACTGGTAGCTTTATTCCTGCCTGCTCTATGAATGCCAGTCTGTAAGCAGAGAGGGTCAGCGAGACAGACTGCCTTTAGTACTCAGTGTGTGTGTGTGTGTGTGTGTGTGAGAGAGAGGGAGAGAGAGAGATGGGGAAAGAGAGGTGCTTTGATGAATCCTATTTATCTTTGTTTAGATGACTTCCCAGCTAGCAAGAAGAGAGGGAAATGGATGCAAAAACAGAAGACGAGGAAATGGAGGAGTAGTTTAGCAGAAAATAAGCATTCCTCCAACATGACCAACATCAAACCAAAGTGAGAAGAATTACTGCTGCAGCACTTTGCTTTCACCTTATTCACTTTGGACGGCAGGGGCATCGTTCAACAATTCTCGCCCGTTTCCAGACACAGAGGAGTATAAACTTGAGAGGCAGCACCAGAATGGCCTCACAGAAAATAAACAAAAGCTGTGCATTTAAATGAGGAAACATCTAAATATCAGCACTGACTGCTGCAGTGTTTGAATTGCAGCTTCTTATTTCTTAGAGGAAACGGTCTTTCAGGCATCTTCTCTAAACAAAGTGCTCTGATGCTCTGCAGATTCCCTGGGCTACAAATCACGACACATTAGCATCTCATTTTCTCCACAGACAGTGTTTATAACATATCTCTCAACATTCTGAGGAATACATTATCAGCAGAAAGCTCTTTCCATATGTATGCTAATTTAAAGTGCAAATGTAACATCCTCAAGATATATATCGTAGTATGAATTTTGGTCACTTAGATCCTTAATTCTTAGTCCATGAATCATTTTAACTGATTCTATGTTGTGATATCACATGGCCAGAGGTTCCAGGGCAATATCTTTGCAATGTGTATGAACCCTGTACCCGTTAAAGGCCCCCTGTACCCTGAGTTTTCTTCTGTCTTTATGTCTTTACGTCAAGTGTATTTCAATAAAAGATGCTGTGTGTACTTTACTTAAGTAAAAGTAGTAACACCTCTGTTACATGTATAAGTCCTGTCTAGGTACAAAAGTATGAGCATCAAAATGTACTTGAAAAAAGTAAAAGTACATTATGCCCACTAGCTAATTTCAGAATAATATACACTAGAGGTTAAATACCTGGATCGCCACACCGGATAGTTGGACCACTCCCAGCCTGGTCAGATGCGTACATGAACTGATGAAGCCTCTTGGATGAGAGGTGAAACGTCTTCCTAGGCCAGGGGTTGGCAATTCCGGTCCTGGAGAGCCGATGTCCTGCATGTTTTAGGTTTCTCCCTACCCTAACACACCTGAGTCTAACGATAATCAAACTGTGACAAGCATCAGCTGCTTGATAACAAGCAAATCATTAGAATCAGGTGTGTTGGAGCAGAGAGAAACCTAAAACATGCAGGACAGTGGCTCTACAGGACCGGAATTGCCCACCCCTGGCCTAGACAAATAACCAAGTCCAGTTGCTTTTGACTGAAATTTCTTTGGGGGTAACGATGACCTGGACAAATGAGAACATTCACGGGCTTACACTGGAGAACAAAATTAAAGAACAAAGTATTAATTCTCTATTTATTTTAATCTGTTATTTTTTATTGTTCATTATTTGATAGAATATCTGCTTGTTAAAATAACCAAGGCAACAGTGATCAAAATGAGAGAACAGTGTTCATTGTGTCAGAAGTGAAGATTTCAACAACGTTTTCTTCTGTAGGATTCAAAAATGAACAGGAAGTGTAGAGGCCACAGCTTTGAATGACTTCAGCACATCTGCTCCCACAGGACATCACTAGTATCTCACACTGCTCTGCTTTGATCTTGGTCCACTCTGACTCACTCTCTTCCACACTTCACTAACTGGAGTGGGTTTCTTAAACATCACTTTGTCGCCAAGGATTTTCCAGAGATCCTAAATGGGGTTTAGATCTAGATTTAGTTTCTTAATCCTATAGCCCAAAGAAAACATTGTTGAGATTGTAAATCTTCTCTTCTGACACAATGGTTACTGTTCTCTAATGTCTATATCTATATTTAAATCTAATATCTTATTTTGCTCACTGTTTTTTTGACAAAATAAAGTTTTTTGTGCCTTGATTGTTTAACAAAGCGTGCTAGTACAGCAGTGGTATAGACACAGCTGATATTCTATCAAATTATGAACAGTAAAAAAAAACACCATCTCCAGTGTAAATCATATTATTGGATTGTACTTGTGATGTGATGCATTCATGTGTTCATCACTTTAATGTTGCAGCTGGTAAAGATAGAGATACTGTAGTTTTTACTACTTAATACTGATGGGAATTTTACAGTAATCCATAACAAAACATCATAATTTATGATTTGAATATATTGTGTATTAATAATCCCAATCTGCAAACTAACTAATGTTATCACATAGTTGAGTAAAAAGTACAATATTTTCCTCTAAGATGGAGTGGAGTGGAAGTAAAAAGTAGCATTAAATGGAAACACTCATGTAAGGCATGAGTGTCTCAAATTCATGAGTGTCTCAAATTCTACTTAATTTCACTACTTGAGTAAATGTACTTAGCTACATCCCATCACTGCGTGTATCATAAACAAATACAGTCACAGCATTTCCTCCCTCACAAAAAAAAAATCTGAGTACCAGTAATGTTGCTTGCTATACCAAACATGTAGTTTAACTACTTCCAGTGAAAAGTAGCTTTACTACACTTTCAAAGTAGCTAGCTTCACCAACCCCTGCTCCTGCCTCCAACCACCAGTCAGTAAGTGCAATAGCATGGAGGCATTGATCAGAATGTGGATCGCTCCACATCGGGTCCTTGTGTGTGCAAACAATACAAAACCATTTATCAATATCAAAAAAGCGAGTGGTCCAGAAATCTACATGATTACAATACAGTATGAATAGCTGTTTACAGTAGAGTATCATTTGTGGTCATTTTAACCAAACACATTTACATCATGTACATCGTGTAAAGGCTTAATGAAGCTTTAAAGTAGTGAATCATGGACCCACTTTATTCGATATTGTACTCTAACTGTAAACGATAAATGAAATGACCTTTTGGGGCCTTGGGAATCCAGGGTGCCAGGGTAGTTGCCCACTTTTTACGGTTAGTAACATCCTTCCATTCATCCTTCCAGTTGTAATCCCCTGCTAGCTTCCTTCCTTTTTCTTGCCCTCCCTGCAACCATCGGCAGATCAGGAGTTAATATCCCTTACCACCATTATGTATCCGTGCTCATCCTCAGATCTTATTTCTAACTCATAACAACTCTCAGTGAGAATCATACAGCCCTGGCCGAGAAATAAAGACTTGAAATATGGAAACTCAATCTCCATGCTCCTGTCATCATTTTCTCACACATTTTAACAACAAAAGAAAAGAGCGCTGTCGTGAATGTACAATGGGCCCGCCTCAAACTCATGCCGACGTGTGAAGATAAGACAACAGCATATACAACGCTGATAATGATGTTTATGGTGAGATTATATTTAAATGTATGCGTAAGGATTGCTTTTGTATTTTTCTTCCAGTTTTGATGGGTAAGTTCGCCAAAGAGACGACGCAGTTGCTAAAAGAGAAGGCCCAATGTTATACACACATCCCTTCACATCTAAATCAATATCCCTATGCTGTAACACTTCATCAAATACCGCAGCTGCACAGGGCAATTCCTGAAGCGAAACCAAAATGACCATATCATACATATCTGATAACTACTTTTATAGTGGCTTTATGGCTTTTGCTATAGCTCGTATCCAATGCTGACACACTCGTTTGTGTCCACAGGGGATTAGAGGGGTAATGTGTGAGCAAATATGCAAGTAATGGCATCTGCTCTCTCCCATGGGAATGGCTTGACATGGCCAGAGGTCAGTGATCTCCATCACAGATCCCTCTCACACTGTATCGACGTATCACCTCTCTCATCTACTCCTCTCTCTCCCTCTCTCTCTCTCTACCTCACCCTTTCATCGAAACTGCACAAGAGGCTTGACTGAGCTGCTTGAAGAGGAGATAAAATAGCAGAAAGTAATCCTGTGGAAAGAAGAGAGATAAGAGAGGAGCACAGAGGCAGAGCAGGAGATGACAAGATTCTCCCTTGTCCCTTCTTCCCATGCTAATTACAGCATTTGTCCTCCTCTGGGATGGAGGGCTGCGCGCTCACTACAACATCTATGTGAATCATAGCTTGATGTCTTTGAGCGGATAAAAGAGGAGAAATTTTCATCAACAAAGAACTGCTATTCTCTATGCACTGTTACGCCTTAGTGGGCTTTGATGTGTTGGCGTATGCATGAATAGGAAGGAGTGTTGGAAACACAAAGAGAGAAGCAGTGGGGAGCAGAGATGCTCATAATCCATCATGCCTTGTCAATTCGCTCTTCACTCAAAATACTTTAAAGACCCCGTTGATATGTCAGAGAAAGGTGAAAAGGGCTTTAAAAGCATGGGGGCGGGAAGTCAGAATTGTTTTCAAGCAATAAAGAAACTGGTAAAGTTTTAAAGTACAACTTCATTTTCCCCATTTACAATGGAAAAATACCTATTTTTTTATCTGGAGGAAATTCTATTATCACGTGGAAATAAGATACTTTGTTTTGAGCAAATCATCACCAAGTAGGGGAAAGATCCATATCTATGTTTTAATCCTGTGAGAATAAGCTTCATATGCTGTATTGTGCAAACAAGTTATTTTCATGTGGGGCCGAGATCCATATGTTGTTATTATCTTGTGGAAAAACACATGTTATGTGTGCAAGGTATTTTTTGCAGTAGTATGTATTTTCTAGTGGGAATAGGTCATTCAAAAGTCAATTTGTTTGCACAAGAATGAAAAAAGACCATCTTTGGGATCTCCATCTGGCATTAGATCACTTGCATCACTAGGATGAAGATGAAACATTAAGTTGAAACAATAAAAGAGACATAATGTGGCAACAGTTCTCATTCATTGTAAGTATAGGCAAAGGTTTCAAGACTGTAAATAACAGTCTCCTCAAAGGGGGAATTATTTTAACTGATGATATTTACAGGATAACTATCTTTTAATTGTCAATATTTAATATAATTTCTGTATCTAAATATGGTTGAAATGTGAATTCACAGTGGGAGAGTAACTGATTGAAACACGGCTCTTGAATGTCTGGGACTTTAGGGTCATGTGTTTCCTTCTTGCCTCCTTCTTGGCTTCGTCATCACATGAAACGGTGTAAAAGATTGGTTTTCACTCATGTTCTGTGCGTGATGATGATGGTTGATGGCTGAAAGGTGACTTTGAAGAGAAATGCATACAAACCTCTTTAGTCAAGCTGTCTTTGTGTGTAGTGCTTGGTGGTGGTCTCCGAGTTATTTCAACGCTCCATGTCAGCCCTGGTGAGTGTAGCACTGAAAGGCCATCCTTGTTGTGAGTGGGATGGAGGGGTAAAGATGCAGGCCACAGTACAATCAATTTAGATTTGGCGAGGAAACCGGGGAACTGCCCTTGAGGGGAATTCAGACCCAGAGGAAAAATAATCATGAGGCGTATAAAAACATTTCTGCCCTTCAGATGCAAAGTCCTCAGGCTGCTCTCAGACTTTTTTTTTTTAAATCCCCCCCATCCTCCTACTTTCACTCCACTTCAAATCTCTGTCGCAGGCGTCCGAATATGAAATATGCCTCACATGAATGATTGCAGACTGGATTTGCACATATTGAACACTCAATATCTGTATTATCCTCCAATATCATTATCTTCCTCCATACCTACCAACAGACTAATCTCTATCTCAGTGTGTGGAGTGACTCAGATACGGGGAAAAGATAGTCAATAAAGAGATGAGTATGATAATAAAGGCGGAGATTAATAACCCTATCTCTACCTCTCTTCATCACTCCCTCCTTCTACTTTGGTGCAAACTTCCATTCATATTAGAGTGCTTTATTGGCACAGTAAGGTTTTCCTTACGCTGCTAAGGAAGTTATACTGTCATGAACTATCACATCAGCATGTAGGTTTTCCGATATGCGTTGATATGAAAACCTTTTTTACAGAACATATAATACAGAAAACGATGCTTGGGGTGATTGAGAAATGGTCACACATTTATTTATTTTATTTTTAGTTCTTTATTTTCTCAATTTGATTTCTAGAATTAGTTAGTAGACATGTTATGTACAATAGTGTAAAATACCATATAGGCCCCAATTAACACTATGGTACTCTATGGTTACTTGGCTAACATACACAAACTTATTTTAAGTATATATAATTCTCCTGAAATTGTTCTATTTCAACAGCAGACAGTCTCCAGATTCGCTTAAACCCTATGTTAAAATTTCACAGCAATGTCCCTTGCTGTGAAAAAAAAATCACCTCTCCATTAATGCATGTACCGTATATAGGAACTGTTTGTGAATGTGTGCTTAATTGAGGCCTGTGTGTGTCTTTAAACAACAAAATAGTGAAACGTGAATTTCCCCTTGTCAGACTAATGTTTTCTTTCTTTCTTTCTTTCTCTCTCCAACTCCCTTTTCTCTCCGTCTCTGCTTGAACAGCCGGAGTTGTCCGGAGCAGCGGTCCTCCACCAGACCAGGAGGGATCAGGTAGTGGATGCCTGTCGAGTCTACAGTGCATCCAGCCGTAAGCGCCGAGTTCTGACACCCGGAGACCTCAAACACCTTGTGGTGGACGAGGACCATGAGCTCATCTACTGCTATGTCCCCAAGGTTGCCTGTACCAACTGGAAACGTGTCATGATGGTGCTCACAGGCCGGGGCAAATACAGGTGAGTCTAGTACCTGGGCCATACATTCCCCTTACAAAAGTAAAAAATCACAAGAAAAGTGTAATAGGATGTAGTTAAATCCCTGCAGGCTGACGTCATTACACTAGAAGTTGATATAAGGACGTGAATCCATATTGTTTGTTTTGCTGTTGTTGCTGTCTCACTGTCAGTATGCGTCTCTTCCACAGCGACCCAATGGATATCCCTTCCAATGAAGCCCACATTCCTTCCAACCTGAAGACGCTAAACCAGTACAGTATTACTGAAATCAACCACCGCCTCAAGAACTACCTCAAGTTCCTCTTTGTTCGTGAGCCATTTGAGAGATTGGTCTCCGCATACCGCAACAAGTTCACCCTCAAGTACAACTCATCTTTCCACAAGCGTTTCGGCACCCGCATTATCCGCCGCTACCGCAAGAACGCTACGCAGGACGCCCTGCTGAACGGTGCGGATGTCAAATTCAAAGAATTCGCTGAGTACCTGGCGGACCCGGCCACGCAGCGTGATGGCCCGCTCAACGAGCACTGGCAGACGGTCTACCAGCTTTGTCACCCATGTCACATCCACTACGACCTGGTGGGAAAGTATGACACGCTGGAAGAGGATGCTAATTATATTTTGCGACTGGTGGGTGTTGGCGATTCCTTGCGCTTCCCGAGCTATGCCAAGTCCACTCGCACCACAGATACCATGACGGCCCAGTTCTTCAGCAATATCAGCACTCAGCAGCAGATCCAACTCTACCAGCTTTACAAGTTGGACTTCCTCATGTTCAACTACTCCACACCCAGCTACCTACGGCTGGAATAATGGAGGACAGAGCTGGGACTCTGAGAATGGCTGCCTTGTTTGATGTGAGGCAACGAAATGAGTGGAGGGATTTTTTTGGAGGCAAACTTGATTTAAAAAAAACTGTTGTCGTTACTGGCAGGCGTGGGGTCTGAATTAGGCACAATAATAGGTAATGAAAGAAAGAAAGTTAATGCGTGCTTGTCTGGGCATAAGGTGGCTTATTTCCAATCACCTCTGGGATACAGAGAGCACTGATTGGATGAGAATGTGGGCTAAATGGACCAAATGCATGCAAAGACTACAATGTGTGGGTGAAGCAGGTCTTCAAGGGGTTTTAAAAGGGTAACTTATCCTCAGAGGACGGACTTGAAGAGCGATTCTCCTGACGATGTTCCCTTCATGTTTAAACAAACTGCTGACAAATTAGGCTGCTTCAGATTCTACAAAGCAAACAGTGGCCTCGCACGTGCCCTGACCCCAATGCATCGTGGGAGCTAAGCTTATCTCCCCCTCCCCCTTATTTATAGAGAAACTCCGTCAAATTGTAAAACACAATTCATGTCCTTTGCTGCACTATTAGCGTGGCGGGTTAGTGCCCATCGCCCTGGCCCTCATTAGATTCATACATTTCAGAGGGAAAATGGCTCATCACCGCCTCAAGGGCACCCTGGAATAGATGGCTACTGACTTTACTCTCAAGGCCTCTCTACAACTGTAACTATGGCGACATTGCGTTCAGCCAAAAGTTGTAACTGGTCTCCGTCCATATGATGTTGTCAGAAAGGAACTCTTGTGTTATACCTTGAGGACCCCAAGAAAATGGAGACTCCTGCTGCAGCAGCAAAGTGAGGATCTGCTTAGGAGGTCATTGCCTGTAACACCAAGCTTTCACAACACTTTGCGCCACAGGACAAGGCTGGAAAGGTACGGATGTTCTCACGTGATTGTGCGTGTGTGAGTGACAAGTCTGCAGAGAAAGTTTGCGCTGAAAGAAAAGAGACAGCCTGTGTGGTTGCGAAAGGGCCCCACCATGCCTCACCATGCCCCACTCAGCGGACACACCCAGGGCCACACCCACAAAGCCCCTGCTCAGATGACCAAACATGTCTTTTAGTAAATTAAGGTTATCCTTTTGTCTTCATGCTTATTTAGATTTTGTATTGTCTTATGAGGCATTGCTGCGAGCAGCAATAACAAATATTATTTAATTTGAGAGAGAGAGTATCTGGGCTGATGAACTTTTTAAAGTTAAACTGTTGTTTATGTTTTGTCGTGTTGCTTTCTTTCTTCACAACTTAGTACATCGCAGCATTTTCATTTCTGAAGGGTGTGAGGTACATCTCAGCCCACGGCTTTGTCCTTCTGTGTCTTCGATCTCCAGAGATTTATGAGTTCTGTTCCATTTCCAGTTGTCAAACATTTGGCCTTCAGAGATCCACACTCGGTGTCAGTATCCATCATTGGCGTTAAATCAATTAATGGAAGGACACACACACACACACACACACACACACACACAAACACTTCTCAACCAGTAAATAAGGGCTAGCTGCTGCTCTTAGTGTTCATATCAACAATCTACTGCCCATATCATCAGAGACTGTATCTTGTAACGTGATTAATGATAGTGATGCAAAGCAATGTCAAGGTTAATAACCGCACTCTCCATCATGCTATGAATTGGATTACAGGATGTTATGTAAGCATTATACAGAGAGAGAGAGAGAGAGATAGAGAGAGAGAGAGAGAGAGAGAGAGAGAGAGAGAGAGAGAGAGAGAGAGAGAGAGAGAGAGAGAGAGAGAGAGAGAGAGAGAGAGAGACTACCTCTGGAAGTCTAAACTCCAGTTAAAGTGAAAGAAATATTATTTGGTAAAGTTGCATCTCTTTGTTGCACTTGACTGAACCAGAAATAACATTATATCATGCAGACAGTTAGACTGAGTTAATAAAGCCCAAATTTGGCAGGAAAATGTTGTTCCATCATTGCTGCTGTATTGCCAATATTTGACTCAGTTTCAGTTTTAGATTCAGATGTTGCTGATGCTGTGATAACAAATAGTAGAGCAGCTTTGTGTGAATTTGATTAATTGTTTCTTTCTAAGGAAATATAAACCAACTAAAGCACAATAACAACTGACGTTATGAGGGCCTCAAAGTGGGTCCTTCTTTATTACCTGATCCTGAGGCCCTGTATAGTCAAGTTCCTTTATAAGGCCCAATATCACTTTTGATATTTCTCTCAGAGAGATTTATAATCTATATAAAATACAGTACCACATTCTGTCTTGATTCAGATAATGAGAATGAAAGAAAAACTCCATAAAAAAGCAACCGACCAAACAAACTGGACTTTTAACTGGAAAAACGTGCAAAATCCTCCAAGCAACACAAAAGGAACCATTCCTGCAGGGATAGACATGCAATAGGTGCTGTGTGTACACAATAGAAAGAACTACATAGCCTTAGTAGAACTACAATACAATAATAAAGAGCCAGAATTCTGATTTTAAATAAATCAAGTAAATAACATATCAGTAGTGTGAAAAGATAAATAATCTTAACTCTAGCTGTAAGACCTTCAATCTTTTCATTCAGATTCAATGTATTGCTAGGATATACTATTACTAATTCAATTCAATTCAATTCAATTTTATTTACAATGCCAAATCATAACAAAAGCTATCTCAGGGCACTTTACAAACTAGGTAAAGACCACACTCTATGACTTATTTACAATTTACATAGACTAAACAATTCCCCCGTAGAGTACGGTGGCGTTGAAAACCTTCCCTATAACAGACAGGAACGTCAGACAGACCCAGCTCTGTGGAGGACGGACATCTGTCTGCACCGGTTGGGGAGAAAGAAAAGGAGAGAGAAAGAGAGAAAAGAGAGATGGACAGAGAGAGACAAAGACAGACACAAAGACAGAGACAGACATATGGATATCTATAGTAATGTGAATATGACTTATATGTTATGGCAGTTAATACACTCCAGTAAAACTGAAAGAAATATTATTTGGAAAAGTTGCATCTCTATTACATAAAAAAAATTAGCCAGTTGTAAATAATGTAAATTAATACAGCTTTGCAATGCAGGAGATGTTTTAATAAACTAACTTAGAGTTTTTACTTCCAAACTGATAGTCAGGTAAACTGAACTTCAGTACTTCACTATATAGGTGTTCTAGTGGTGACCCCATGACTTTAAAATCAAGCTGGTGAGTGAAATGTCAGCGTTTCTGATGGGTGTGATGACTGAACTTTAGATTATGAATAGAAAGTTATTTCCTTTAGGACACGAATACATTTTAGCTGCAGAACCTTTCCTTGTAACTATTTAAGTATTATTACTAGAGTGTGTGCACATGCCTCTGTGAGGGGGTTATAATGAGAGAACAGCCATATTTTCTTTGTTTTTTTTTACCCCCACACATCTGGCTCTAATAAAGGAGAAAAGCTACCGGCTTGGCTTGCAGCCCACCGGCCGCAGTCCTCCTGCACAAACAATGGCTGTATTCTCAGCAAGGCCTCCTCCTGGGTCAGGCGCACGGAAATACACACACTTATTGGCTCTCCTGCTGATGTTGATGCCACGCAGCATCTTACTCAGCAATTGCAAGCAAAGGCATGGGAGGGCACACCTCTCCACTTTAACACAGTGACTGTGCCGCTCCTTAAACTGCTCATTTAGCCCCCAGAATGGAAGATGAACGATACACAAAGGACCTCTTAGGCTGCAAACAAGCTGTTCCAGAGGCTTCTCTTCTACTCCCTCTATTTTCTGCTCTCCAAACTCACTCGCAAATGTGGCCTCCGGTATAAAAAAGAGTCAGTGTCAATGATCCCTACAGTCCCTGTGGGAAAAGGGCTGCCTGCTTAAACAAACAGTGGTCGTAAAAATCCCCAAGCGAGCACCTAAAGGCTGCGGCTGCCTTTCTGCCTGGGATAAAAACAAACTGCCACATTTCGAGTGCTTCTGTCCCTATTCTTAACTGGTTAGTCTGCACCAGCCTGTTTACTGCCCAGTTGTCTCATACTGTAGGAGAGTTTATATTCAAGTCAAGCCAACGGGTATATTTATGTTGTTTTTGAACGATGTCTATTATTAGACTGAATTACATATTAGCTGACAGGAAGGCTTCTAAACATATTTGAGTTTTTCTCTCAAAGAGGGGATTATGTGATAAGTGCTAATGTTTTTATTGTATCATTTGTTCACGGATGAAAACATTTTTACATACAGTACTAAGTTTCATACCAGGTTAATATCAGTAAAGAGATATTTTGACCATTTGGGAAATATGCTTCCTACCAAATTTGGTGGGAAGTCCTGATCTGTTAAATATGGAGCATACAGCTAGCATCCGGTTAGCTTAGTGGGGAAACACTTATCCACTGCCTTAGTTACATGAGTTTGATCACTTGAGCTGATGTATTTTTAAAAAATGGTGTCATGAGCGTTACCTATCGCAAATTTGAATCTATTTTCATCTTTGCATTGGTATGTAATCCCATTGCGCAATTTGCGTGAAACACATGTGCTGTAAATGTAGTATAAGAGTGTACAGCCAATCTAGCAGCTTTGGGAGGTTGCATGTTAAGTTAAATGCTAACATCAGCATGCTAACATGCTCACAGCTACAATGCTAAAATACTCGTGTGTAGTAGCAGGTAAAATGTTTACCGTGTTCACCATCTTAGTTTAACATGTTAGCATGCTCACAATTTCAATAAGCATTAAGCACAATATTGCTAAGGCTAATGTGAAATTTAGCAAACCAAAGGACGCCATTTGGCAAATTGAAATTTGATTGGATATTTTTTTTGTCTCCAGTTTTTATGCTAAGCTAAGCTAAGTAGCTCCTAGTTGTGTGGACTCATCCAGCTCTTAGCAAGAAAGTGTATTCCCCAAACTGTCGAGGTACTGGTTTATAGGGAAGAAGATAGCTTGGATTATACCAGTTTGTATAGCTAATTTTCATTCCTTTTTGGCACCAAAAAACATTTGAAAATTTATTTAACCAAAAATATGGTTATTATATTGTCAGCACAGGAGGACAAAGCCAGGAAACCTTTTTATCCTTTCTTTTTGTTTCATATCTGACAGCCCCAGTGCAGGATGTTATTGTACAGTGTAGAAATGATGTCATTCATTCTGCTGTTTGAGCTGTCATGTTTGGATCGATTAATTACTCTGGTTGCCCCACACATTTCCAGATACACACACGCTCGCACACACCATGTCTGTGTGGAACTATTGTTTCTCTGTGCCTTTCATTCATAGCAACACAGAGCAGAGATTCAGAGTGCTTTGTGTTGTCACCTGGGCCTTCCTCCATGCCGACACACACACACACATACACACACACACACACACACACACACACACACACACACACACACACACACACACACACACACACACACACACACACACACACACACACACACACACACACACACACACACACACACACACACACTGAGTAACAATTAATGTGTCCACCCACAACTCCAGTGTGCCAGCAGGGCAGATGGTTCTGCTTCTCACCCTACTATTTCACACGCTCTGCTGTTGTAAGTTGTCAGCATAATTAGAAAATGATTGTGACAATGGGTGAAACGTTTGCCTGCCAACCAGCTTCCACAGTGCATTATATATTTCAGGTTCAGATTTTGGATTTGTAGGATTACTTAATGGCACAAGAAGAAGAGGAGACAAGAGCCGTTGTACAACAGGAAGAACCCAAATTCCATTTGAGCAAATGCAGCACATACAGTAACACCAATAAAGCATCTTTTACTTGAAGAGACCTCCATCCACACTTCACTTCTCACAGGAACTCTCTACAGTATTTACACACACACACACAGTAGCACACACACACACACACACACACACAAACACACACACACACACACACACACAAACACACGCACACACAAACATGCACACACACACGCACACACACACACACACACACACACACACACACACGCACGCACACGCACACACACACACACACACACACACACACACACACATACTGTTTGGCTCACAGAGCTGAGCACCTGCAGAGGCCCATGTGACTGCACCAGAGAAAAACTCTGATTCTCCTGCTGCCTCCTGAGGGTCTCATGTTCACACCAATGTGGATAAATCTGTATCTGGTTTGAGTGAAAAAGGAGCTTCTAAAAAATGCTCTAGTGTACCTGTCATGTGATACATCTTTGATGATCTTAACTTGCTGGTACAGCCTTTTTTTCTTGTAGAAATCATGCATATTAACCTACTTAAAAGATTTAATTTATTACAACTTGGGCCTAGTAACTGGTGCGATATGGAAACATGCTGTTGCAGTATCACATAATACACCCTCACTGTACATAAAAGCTGTGTTTGTGCACAACTATGGCAAGCACTGCAGGTCACAGTTGAACCACAAATTCTGTCTGTAAAACTTTGTTTCCTGAGCTTTGAATGATCACACACATCTCCGAAACATTCAGCAATTATGGAGAATATACCCAGTGGAACACATTTAAGTCTTTTTTTTTTTTTACAGCATCTGTCAGATTTGTCCACATCAGCGTGGCTGTGGCCTCAGCGGGCCTGTCAGGTTTCATGTGTCTGTGCTGCCCCGACACCTCGTCCTCCTTCTGTGAGCAGAGATCACACAGATCTTCTGAGTGTGACCGGCAGCTTCCTGCTCTGCCAGATGGTGTGGATGTTTTGCTGAAACCTGTACATAAATGTGTGTGTGACCTTTTGAGGAATGAGTCCGAAATCAGCTGTGTCTGTTACTGAATTTTTACCATGTCATCAGCATTTTTCACCATTGTGTGTATCAGAGTGCCTCCTGTGCTGTAACTACAAGTGGAACGGCTGGATCATGTCTGCATTTGTCATATAGAGTGTTTGTGTTTGTGTGTGTGTGTGTGTGTGTGTGTGTGTGTGTGTGTGTGTGTGTGTGTGTGTGTGTGTGTGTGTGTGTGTGTGTGTGTGTGTGTGTGTGTGTGTGCGTGCTGTACCCACTCTGCCTTAGAGGGAATGTCTCTGAGGAAGGCGAGAATCTCTTTCAAACAGGCAACACTTATTTATTTATTTATTCGCAAACTACCCATACTCCTGCCTTGCAGTCACCATGGCAACTTGCCTAAACTCTCTGTATCTCCTGTTTCCTCCCGGGACGGCCTCTTGCTGTTTTGTTTTACTCGAAAATCATAAATAATTGACTGTGTACTGTACACTGAGTGTTGTCGATCCTACAGCAACACAACCTGCAGTTCATCCTGTCCGATGTTTTCACAATAAAATAACACTGAAACTTCAAGAGCCTCCCACTGCCTATTTCATGTGTGCATGTGAAATATGTAAGAATATATTAGCTGTGCATGACCTCTGACACCGAAAGGTCCCGGCAGCACTTAAACAAAACATAAAGAACAAAAGAATAAAGCCATGAATTCATCTTACTTTCCATAATTGCCTCTATATTCTGTCAGAATGGGAGATAATGGTGAGGGAACTGAAGAGGTTATAACACATTCTATATCATACAAGTGTATAAGACATGAGACGTTCCGTGAAAGTTCAAGCAGAGGAATAATTATCATTTTAGGTTTCACTTCTTAGTTATAATGTCTGTGCGTGATTTTGATGGGATGTGTTCACAGGCTTCCCTGTCCTGGCTGAAGGACATAATGTCTCCCTGCTATCATCATTATCACCCACCTCTACGGAGGATATTTCAACGGGTTCTCTTTATAGGATTTTACCCCTATAAATTGATCTAAGTGACAGGTCTCTTGATCTATTAAACTAATGCGGGTTGGCACACTTGTGGTGTTTTACTTTCGATTGAAATCAACTTAAAGTGCCAGGGGAATGTGTTGTGTGCAAACAGGCTGCGTTCAAAATCACTCCCTATTTACTTCTCCCTAAACAATAGATACTCAATAGCTTAATAGCAGCATTTTTGAATACAGAAACATGGGTATTGGGTTTCAAAATGCATTAAAAGTAAAATATTAACTGCATTGATTGACTTCTTTGTCCACATCAAAGCACACCACTGACAGGCATATTATTATCTTATGATTGGGAGGACAAACCAGCTGCCTATGTGTAAAAGCATCAAATTAAATGACAGAATTGTATTATCAGTATTATAACTGATGCAATGATATGCATAATATATGATATAAAGGGGACAAAACATTCACTTTTTTAGTGCTTGTGCGCATACCTGTGGGTATCTAGAGTGCCTACCAACTCCAGACTGTGGAATAAGAAAACCCAGTTAGTTCTTTGCTGCTTGTATCAAAAAACATGGGATTCAACAAGCCATACAGATTTGGCTCATTGAAATATACCACCCTCCATCTGAGTATCTCCACCCACGGCTAGAACTGACTTTGCTCAGTGCGAAAACTTAGTTTTCTCACAAGCCAATCAGAGCAGACTTGACTTTTTCTTAGGGGGTCTTAGGCTGAATTCACACAGACTTCGTTGTTAAGATCTCAACATTTCTGACCGCACTTGAAGGCAGCTTAATTTCACAGAGAAAGACGGAAAGCAAAGAGACAGAGCGACTGAGCGACTGTGCAGACAACTTTCACTGCCACAGACGAATGAAACCCATTCAAAATGAATGACTGACTACCTTAAGTGGTCTGAATGAGGCCTTAATTTGACAGGTGCTCAAACGGAGGTATATTCGGGAGCATGTAAACATGTGTTAGTAGAAACCCAAAATACAAGTATGAACCTGGAAAATGAGCAGGATACGCCTGCTTTACTGTTTTATGGTGGAGCTCAATTAGAAAATATTCATAATGCAGCAGTCAAAATGTCAGTTTTGGGGTGATCAAGGAAGCAGTTATCTTAATACCTGGGCGTATTAAACCAAAATATATTAGAATGGCGTGGAAGAAGAAGTCCCTCCCCATGGGATCTTATTTTGGGATAAAAATACTGTATGTACGGTGGTGAACGGAGAGACACAAATAATTGTTTGATTTGTTTGAATTTTGTTACAATTGAAAATACGATGCTTGTCACTTTCAAGGATAATTTTCCAAGTCAAGAAAGTCACAGTTTGTTGTAGGTTTGTCGTAGAATCACCTAGTTTTTTGCGAAGACGCTTTGTGAACTACGTACCCCTCTCTCGCACAATATACATCACCTTGGTTGCTCACTAGCTAGGTATCTAATGTTCTATATCACATTATCTTACCTGCTGTGTTTCAACCGGGAAGTGAAAGTATGAGCAAGACCTGCTGCTCGTGTGAGTAATTTTACATCCCGAACGAAACACACACAGGCATCGGAGCTTGAGTGACACGTCAGTACGCAACTTTGAGATAAAGAGACTTTCTTATTAGGTATTTCTATTATGTATTACGGAATACAGTCTTTCAACAGTTTAACCAACTGTTGGTTTCTTTACCTGCAAAATTATCTTTTAAATTGACAAACATAATACACGTAATTCATGGTACAACTCAAAGAGAATACAAAAAAAATGTTTGGTCATGTAACAATTTTTCTCAGAATCAAGGAAGAATGATTGAATGGTTGCTTTTTGCACTGCCTAACACGTCGACCAATCAGATAGAGTTTTAGTGTAGCCTCCAGTAGCCCATAATGTTCCTGCATATGATACACCTGCTAGTTCTAAGCTCCGGCTCATTAAAGCTGCAGCAGCTGTATTCGTCACAGCCTCCCTCTCTGTCCATCTCTGAGTCTGCACATGCTCCCTGCAAAGACCTCATCTCTCTCATTATGCCAATACTGCGTTCTGCAGTGGTTCCTTTAAAGTGGCCCACTTTAAAGGAAAGGCCTTGGGTCCAAAGTGTAGCACATGAAATATACACCCCCCCCCCCCCAAAAAAAAAAAAATAGAAAGGCATGCCAAGTAAGAGTGCTCTCATCTGTGAACACCACAGATAAGAGGGTTGTTGGTAAAATATACAACCCACTGCCTGACCTTCTCTGACCTCCACAAAAGAACTGTACATGCCAAATTTAACTCTTCATTCTCTCTTTACATTGAGCTCAAGGGGATTATCTTTGATATTTACTGGACAGTTTACAGTGCAGAGAGCCATGAGGCAAGGGAGATGAGAGGAGTGAAATCTGTCCGAAACACAGATTTGGTATGTGCCAACTCAATGCTCATTTGAGGAGTTATTTGGTAAGAAGAAGAGATTTTGAGCAAAACACTTGCTCAATTCCATACACATATGAATATAGAACCTAATACTGAGGAAACTCCCACACCTGTCCAATATCAGAATTGGAAAGGTGTGACAATTTCTGTGACTTGACATTTACACCGGCTTGACACTGTTATTGACAGGCTTTAGACTTTACACTAAGCTCAGCTAACCAGATCCAACTTGTTATTAAGTGGATAGAAACGAGAGACATCAATCTCCTTTTCTAATTCTCAGAAAACAAAGCAATTAAGTGTTGGCCATGGTTGATCTGTATCATACCAAAGCCCACCTATCTCATGGGTAATTTAGAAGTGGTTGTACTTACAATGGTCAAACAAATTAGACCAGGCGTGTGCTAGCTAGTGAAAACATTCGGGGCTGTAGCCCAGAAGTCCTTTGTGAGAACGTGCAATTGTGACGTAGTTCAAGAAGAAAAGGAAAGACAAACGTTTATGCGTGACTCCCCTCAGGGCAGGCCTGCTGAGTAAACTGATTAACGTTATATTAAGGATAGAAAAGGTCAGCACAGACGCCAGCAGCCAGAATGAGACATTAGAACAGAAAACACGGTCATACACCGTCCCGATGTCAAGTGGACCGGGTTGAATCCACTGCAGATCTCCTGAAACTGTGCAAACTAGAAGACATCACTGCTCCGATGGAAGTTTTCTCTCCTGATCGTTGTTTCGGTTTAACCCGTTAACTGGACACTTTCAGCTGAAAGAGTCTGTGGTTGCGGTAGTGACTGCAGATGTTAATGACAGCAAGAGAATGCGTAGCTGTCCTATGAATGCCTTTATGATTAGTTTATCATTACAATATGAAGCATAACGTCACCTATCTAAACTTTATAGTTTTGTTTGAGTAAATGTGTCAGTGGAGTTTTGTACCTTGCTTGTTGTTACTGTAAACAGGGAGAGAGCTAGTTCTTCCTCATAACATATACTGTATTTCAAATTCATTTTCTAAATAAATCGATTTGTCTTTAAAACCTGCCTGTGTAAACGTGTGGGTAGAATTTTATTCACCACTTAAAAAAACAAAACCCTATTAAGGAGATTCATTGTCATTCGTAGTTAGTCTCTTGACTTTCATTTATTTTCCCAGATATGCTGATGTGATGATGTCAAGAGATTAACTCACCAGTACCTGTCACCCTGGTGTACTAAAACATATCTCCTTTTAATACAGTTTATGTGTATCTCTCTTAAAATCATAATGTTTTCATCATCTGCACCCACTATGGCAACCACAGATCCACTCAGCTGAAAGTCTCCAGTTAACGGGGTCACTGTTAAACTGGCAATAAAATAAATAAATAAAGCCTCATATCTCTATCATGTCACCAAGTCAGTCTGCTTTAAGTTTGATTCTGAAGTTATCTCTTGTCAGTGTGGACACGTCACAATTTTGCGTTTTTCACTGCTACAATGTTGCATCTGTGGCTGCTGGTAATGCAACCACATGAAAGTCTGCTGCGCCGGGCTATTTTCATCAACATTATTTTGTCGTTTTTTTTTATTAAGGCACACTCACACTGTCCGTGCCAAAGCATGTTTCACGGCTAAAGTCTAGTTTGTTTGACCAGTGTAATTGCAACCGTATCACGTCTAGGAGCGGTACGCTTGCCGTCCATGGCCCGTTTGGGAGAGGTGGGCTTTTGAAAAGCACATTTGCACATGTACGAGCACGAGCGTGCGCACGTGTACGTGTAAGAGCACGAGGCCTACGGCGGTTCTGACTTTATTTTATGTGCGCCTGTTCGGAAATAGAAAAGAGAAGGACGGACCATGCGCGGACATTTAAAACAATGGCGCCGAAAGGTTCACGTTGGTGTGATGCGGAGGTGGAGTGTTTACTGCAGATTTAGAAATGGTTAGCTAAAATTAATGACTTTTAAATTAAGTGATGGATAAGTGGTTGAAATACTTAAAATTTAAGGATAAATGGTTGAAATATTTAGCTAAGAGTGATGGATAAACAATTGACATAATTAGCTAAAAGTGATGGCTATGTGGTTGAAATAGTTTGATGAAAGTGATGATGAATTGAAATTAATAATGGATGAAGTAGTTAGCTAAAAGTGACAAATTGATAAAATAGTTATCTAAAAGTGATGGATAAATTGAAATAGTTCTGAATAATGGATGAACAGTTAGCTAAAAGTGACGGGTAAATGGTTGAAACATTAAGCTTCACTTCAGGTAGTGTAGCCAAGGCTAATGCTAAGCTGAACAAACCAACCTTAATATTGACAGTTTTAGTTTTTAAAGATATCCACTTTTATACGATGTTATACATTTGGAAAATACAGTACACTGGGAATCAATGAAGGGGTACATTCAGACCAGGCTCTGTGGGTATACCTCGGACAGAAAAAAATGGAAACCACTGCCCATTTGTCATGGTCTGCGGTGGCTGTGACTCAGGTGTGGGGAAGCAGGTTCATTTTTGGGTCGGGTCCTTGTCCACCTGTTGAAGTGTCCTTGAACAAGACATTATATGAATGCAGTCCATTTGAGGTTTTAGCTCTTGGTCTAAAATAGAACCTATGACAACATCTGCTTACATCTCCACATAATAACACGTAGGCTGTTATATTCAAGTACTGCATGTGTCCTGCTGTAAACAAGACACATTGAAATGACAGGGGTGTTGTTTGGGTGGACAACCGAGTGCAACCACTTGCCTCACGCCCCCACGCCTTCAGCAACACAGACATTTAAACACACACAATTGGCAGTGTTCCTCCTCCTGGCCGACCTTGTGGTCCCATCCCTGAAATACACATTACCCTTCCTAACCTCTCTACACACCCTGTCATTAGAGGGAGGCGACAGCGACTGGTGAGCGCATTTGTGTGTTTCAGTGGAAGACGGACAAAAAAACGAAAACAGAAAAGCAGCTACATATTCCAACCAAGAAGAAGAGAAAGAGATGGAGGCAGGTTTCACGAACAAGCAGTGTGCCAAAGTGTATTCGTCTCTCTCTTTTTTAGACAAAGAACAACACAGGTAATCAAGACATATAAATAAAGCCTCATATCTCTATCATGTCATCATGTTATGTTCTAATGGTGTATTTTTTTTTCCTGGCTGATTAGACCTCTGCTAGGTTTAACAGTAGCCTTAGCTTAGGGGGAATATCTTAGGTCACAAATCTCCTTTTTTTTATGCACTAATACTGCTCAAAATAGCACCAAACCTCAAAAGTAGCATGGTAAGTATCTCTAAATGTCACGTGAGGGGCTTGGGGCGTGTGTTTCCGGAAGGGGCTACAGGTAGAGGTAGCATCAGACATAGCATCAGTCTCGGTGTGCCTGTTTATGTATTAATTTGATGTATGTATTTTCCGAAAAAGACCATGGGATGTTTTTTGCCGGAATTACGGGATTACACTTTAAATTCAAGGTCCATTTGTTCAAGCTTCAAGGTTTATGTGTTCTGTGCTTCACAACAGAGTTCAATTTACAGTCTCTACATGATACATGAGAAAAACAAACTATATTTCATGATGGATGATACGTTTTCCATTGTTGTTTGTGGGTGCATCACTACTGTAGTTCAATTTCAGGCTAGTGGGAAGTTTTTAAGACTGAAACCTGAAATTATCTAGACATTAAATGGCGAGCCTGTATGTGTGAGCGCATATATCAAATTCAGTCCGACCAGACTTTAAACGTTTACCCTGCCAGCTCACCAGTGCAAAGCCTGAGTAATCTCTGAGTGGGCTCATGTTTAGAGCATGCATTGGCTAACAGCAGAGCAAAACAAACCTCCGACGGCGAAGAAGAAGGATGATTTACACAAATACACAATTAAATTGTCTAACTGGAGTGACAATAAGATACGGGAACTGCTGTCAGTAAGGACTGACACCTAAATCATCAGACAGATTCAAGGAATGCCAAGAGACTGCTGTTCATGACCAAATTACCAACCAGCTCTGACTGCACTCTGTAATGGTCCACGGGGGAGAAGGGAGGGGGGACAATCACGCTAAAGCACGGCACGGATCATCTGGGCCAAATGTGAGTGCACCCTTAGAATCTCCTGCTGTGTGCTGCATGTGTGAAAGAGAAACTCTGCATTATCTGGGGTTCATATGTTGAAACAGATTTAAAAAACACTTTCAAACACTCAAGACAATTAAAAGACAGGTTCACAACTTTTCAAGTCTGCCTGAAAACAATAATCATGAGCCCATCTGTGCTTTGAAATGGTTATGCTCGCTGTAATAATGCCTCCTGTTCACACAGGTCTTTGACAGCAGGACCTCCACAGCTCTGGACGTTGAATTGATGCATTAATGGCCGTTTAAGTGCAGTGAGACAATCAGTGGGAAAAGGAAATTAATTTGCAGCCAATATTCACTCTTGCAGTTATAATCACTCAAATGGCTTTAGCACATTAGTAAATTAATAATTGTAAGTGGTCTTATTATTTAGTAAAGGCTAGAAATGGTAGATAAGTTCAACTAATATGGCATGGAGATGACTCTGTAAGGAATCTAGAAAATACAAGCTGAAAACAGACAAAAGAGGAAGAATGTCCAGGAGGCTTTGATGAACTCTTCAGAACATAGACTCTTTGAAATTAATTGATGTCCTTGATGCGCTTCAGAGATGGAAACGTTGGCACAGCCTGAGTCTGAGTGAAGACTAACGACACATAAATGGCCCATCAGCGTGAAACAAAAGGATACAGACACCTTTTGATGATAAATTTAGAGAAAATTGTACCCTTGATGACACCAGCCCATAGTGTCTTCGGTGTAAAAGATCCCTCCTATCGTGTGTTCAAGTGAGAGGGGTAAATCCACAGTCATTCCAGTTCCATCTCCAATCACTCCCATCACAAGGAAGCGCATATTACACATTTATCATGGTAGATAGGGTCTGAATAAAGATCAAACATAAGTTATCCTGTGTCCTCAAGTTCTTCTACTATAAAGTGTACTGTGCAGAGATGAGAATAATTCATCTGGACCGTGCAGAAGCATTTGAACACTAGTGTGAAACCAGAACTGACACTTTGCAGTAAGTGAACATGATGAGATGCATTTCACCCCTCGTTATCACAGATAATATCAGAATTACAAAGGTGTCTGATTCTGACTCTGTTTCCCATGACTGGATGAAGCAGGCTTGTGACCACAGTGTTACAGTTCCAGATTCACACCAACCTCTATAACCTTCAGGCCACTGCTGTGCTCCCTAAAAAGAGAGATGCTTTCCCATGTGTGAGGCACTTAAAGAGAAATTGTCTGTCCCGGATTTCTCTGTTAGTTGATCATGCATGAATAAAATTGTCTCGATGGCTTATTTGATGAGTGTATTTGCCTAAAAAGAGCCTGGGATGATTTTACACGGGAATTTCCCTTTAAACAATTGTTAATGCACAAGTATCAGGGAGGGTTTCACCGTAAAACATTATTCATGGCAAGTCAAATTTTCATCCATGAAGTTGAAAAGTGTTGGCAGGAAATCCAGACTGATTGGATTATCTGATGTGATGATAAATCACCAGCTGATTTATGCAAATGCTGTCATTAAGAGCTGAGGGCTAAACGGACAGAATAGAGGCCAATCTCTTTCGCTCACATCTCAGGCAGTTTGTGTCCTGAAGCTTAATGTTGCTATAAAATTGAATCTGTCATCAGGAGGGTGAATTTATAATATAAGGTGGCTCTTGGTCAGAGAGACTGGGCTTTTTACCAGCGCAAACCAATGAGCCATTGGCCTTGCTGAAGTGCCCAGCGGCAAGACACTGAATCCCCACCTAACAGGAGCCACTAAAGCAAAAGGATAAAGCTGAGCTGTGCCTAAGGCAGTGGCACACAGAGGCAGGGTAAGAAAAATGGGATGCAGACCTTATGGTATGACAGTATCTTTTTCACCACTGAACAATAAACAAATCTTTACAATAGCAACAGGTATTCTGTCGTTTTAATTATACAGCAGTTAGTTCTGACCAAGTTTTTTGATAGGACAAGAGGTGTTTAATGAGTACTGATATCAACATCAACTGCAGTCTCTTCCATAGTTCAGTACCTGGAATGATTTTCCAGAGATTCTCTATGGGGTTGCAAGAAGAACGGACCAAGATCAAACCAGAGCAGTGTGAGAAACATCACAAGTACAGCCCAATAATATGTTATACACTGGAGATCAAAATTAGAGATACAATTATAAATACTTGATTTATTCTGAAATACTGTTAGTTTTTATAGTTCAGATTAGATAGAATATCAGCTGTGGCTATACCACTGCTGTACTAGCATGTTTTTGTTATATAACCAAGGCACTTCAACAAAAACCTTTATTGAGTGAGAAAAACAGTGAGTAAAATTAGATATTAGATTTAGCTATAGATTTACCCATTAGATAACAGTAACCATTGTGTCAGAAGAGAAGATTTACCATCTCAACAATGTTTTCTTTGGGCTATAGGATTAAAAAGATAAATCTAGATCTAATCCCCATAGAGAATCTCTGGAAAATCCTTGGCAACAAAGTAAAGTGTAAGAAACCCACTTCAGTTAGTGAACTGTGGAAGAGACTGAGTTTCACAAAATAAAGGTTTTTGTAGAAGTGCCTTGGTTATTTAAAAAACATTCTGGTACAGCAGTGATATAGAAACAGCTGATATTCTATCAGATTCTGAACAATAAAAAATAACAATATTTCAGAATGAATTATTTATAATTTGTTCTCTAATTTTGATCTTGAGCGTCTATCACAGCATAACGACGTAAATGATGGGGTGTGTATGTTTCTCTGGTCCGTTCTGTTATGTGTGATCTGTTTGCTGTTGCTTGTGAAATGAAAGATGCAGCCGGACTTGCTTCAGTGACTGTAATAAGCCTAGCCAGCTGAGCAGGTCTGACTAATCGATAAAAAGGTATATGACACGGGGTCAGTCTCATACGATAGGAAACTGATCCAGTGTCATGTGTCAGTCAGCTCAAGAAAATCAACTCTTTTGGAGAAAACAAGAACAAAAAAATGAGAAAAGATTACTGGGACCAGCCTGGTCAGATGCGTACATGAACTGATGAAGCCTCTTGGATGAGAGGTGAAACGTCTTCCTAGACAAACAACCAGTCCAGTTGTTTTTGACTGAAATTGCTTTGAGGATAACGATGACCTGGACGAATGAGAACATTCACAGGCTTATTTACCAAAATAGTCCACAAAGTTACAAAGGAGTAAGAAAAAAACGGCTTCAGCTCCTAGCCATTCAATAGGCTACTCTGTTTCTTAAGCTTTTTTTTTTTTTTTTCAGCTTGGATAAAGTCTCAAATCTTTTTAATTTTATCATTACAGTTATTCCATAGAATAACACCTTTGTTGTGATACAATGAAGTTTTGCATTTGTTCTTATTGGTGTTGAAACAAAAGAATAAGGTTCCGTTCCGTTTGGCACTGATCCAGTGTCATAAACCTGGTCCTTTCCATATTATCATGGCACATACCCATTTTTTAGCTGGTATTTCCACTTAGGCGACCAAAATGTTACAGTTACAGTGCCTATAGAAAGTTATGATACCCTTCTGAAATAGGCACTTTTTATAGCCTGAAATGATAATACATAAAAACATTTATTTTTTCCAGTGTGATTTACACTCATTCAAGTGAAGTTTTAATTTCTGGAAATTAAAAAAAATGAAAAACTAAAATAGCAGGGTTGGAAAAGTGATGAGTCCCCAGATGTAATCCTTTGTGGAGGCACCTTTTGCTTTAATCACAGCCATCACTCTGTTTGGATCTGTCTCTACCAGCTTTGTGCACCTAGATAGGAAATATTTCCCCATTCTTCCTTACAGGACTGTTGGAGTTCAGTCAGATTCTGTGGTGAGCGGTGATGGACTGTACTCTTCAAGTCCGTCCACAGATGTTCTGTATGATTCAGGTCAGGGCTCTGAGTGGGCCACTCTAGGACATTCACAGTCCTCAGAGGGATAGTTAAAGCCTTTTAAATCATTGTATATCCTTCTTCTAACTTGTGCCTATCCACAGCTTTATCCCAGGGCTCTTTTGAAATCATCTTTCCAACCATGGTGAATTATTATTTGTGTTATCATGCACTAGTAGGAGTGGACTCCTCAAGGAACAGATGATTTTATTCTGAAGTAATCAAAAACACCACAGTTGATGTCAGGTGGAGGCCAATTAACTTGGTGTGTGATCTGGAAGGTGATTGGTTATACCTGAGCATGTTTATAATGGTTATTCTAAGGGGACTCCTCACTATTCCAACACTGCTTTTTCTAGTTTTTCTTTTCACTTGAATGTTGAAAGGCAAATGTGTAAATCACACGGGAATAATATATATTTTCTGTTATGTATTATCATTTCAGGCTGCAAAACCAAAAAGTGACTATTTCAAAAAAGTATCATAACTTTCTATAGGCAATGTAACTTTAATGAAGTGAAAACACACTGTGAGAAGGTCCTAAAGACCTTAGAATGTGGTGGACCAACCTGGCGATGGCCGCTTCTAGTGTGGTTATAAAGTATCTGCACTAGGGGTCAGATCAGGGCCAACTTATCTCGGGCTGACATCAGAATACCTTCTTTGAGAACTTTTTTGTTTGTTTTGGTTGTCAGTGCCGCCCTGAGGAAGGGCAGGATACATGTGATGATGCACTTATAAAGCATGTTTGGTTCACCTTGATTTGTTTGTTTCTTAGTCAATTCCACACAATAATGATGCCTACTTAACCTGCCATGGCTCCATTCAGCTCAAATTGGGACATGTCAGGCTTTAGTAACCAGCCAGGATGACAGTGAGGTAAAGTCAAACAACATGCTTTAAAATGTCCCTTCAGAGAACCAGGATTGACAGCACAGATGGCCCTCCGTGTTCTTGTACCGTCTATTATAGTTTACAGCCATATTAATTTTTCTGAAGGTGACCTCTGACCTCCCTAAAGAGGGGAGGAAATTAAACAAATCCTCCACAAGATTTAGCAAATTACATTTACTTTCCAGTGGCCAACCCACATACTAAAAAACATGGTTATTGATGGCTATGGAATACTTTGGTTGGTGTAGACCTGCCTTTATGGCTGTTGCTGCCCATGAATTAAACCTGTCAGAATACCCCAGCGGCAGATCTGCAATTACATGCTGTTTGCCAGACTGACTTTGATGGTGGACAGCTACATATCCAACATGAATAATAAGTCTCTACGCTATAATATGCAACTTTTCACCTTCAGGCTGCACCCTATAAGCCATCCATCGTACTGAGCTGTCTACATGAGACAGCTTCCAGCTTGAGGCTGAGCTAAAGACACCACAGGCACTGGACAAACAGATGGGGAGCAGCCAGTTTTCACTTACTGTAAGTTGATGCATGGATGGAGGCCCAGGACGTGTCTGATCGAAGTTTGGCTTCACTGTTGTGTTCTATGACTTTTTCCTGGTGATGATGCTGATGCACTGATCGATACATCACTGAAAGGCAACTTGTCAGGCACAAGAAGTGTTCACAAAAACTGCTCTATACTGATCATACAAAATGTTAATGTGAATTAAGTTACACCAGCCTTGCCTTATAATTCCCTGTATTTCCAATTAAAACAGAAAGTTAAGATTCTGGGAAAAAACATATCAAAAGAAATTGAAAAGTTGGACTCCTAATGGGGAACCATATTAATGTTACACATCAAAACGTGTTTCCAGGTGTTGAGAACTACCATGTGTGTGTAATAGAGCCTCTTGTGGTAGGTCTGATAAATGTCCTCAAGTGATGTGACTTGTTTAGGTTGGTGGCTACCATACACTAAACAATGATAGAGCATAGATGCTGGAAAAAGAACAAAGAACAGCACCGAAGGCTTTTCTGAGTGAAAAATATGCTTTCACTCACACTGACTTCACTAACCCATGATAGATCAGGGATGCTTCACCCAATCAACTGCCTTTATGTTTTGAAAGTTCCTATCTTTACTAAACCATTACCAATGACTGCTTCTCAGATGGTACTGTGTAACAAACCAGCTGAAGTGTAGAGAGTAAATAGATTAAAAGAAGTAGAGGTTGCGGTCTGGAAATAAAACAACTCTCCTTGGCCATTTAACCTATCACCAAAGAAAAATGGAGAGGTTCTTTCGTGTCCACGCGTATTGGAGATGAAGACGTGTTATGGCAACATCCAAGAAGACAGCAACAGAGCAAACAGCTGATCAGTCATGTGAGTTTATTATTGGCTACATGAGAACATATTGCACAAAGTTGTTGATCCCATTTAGCACATCAACTCTTTTTCAACTAAGGCAAAAACCACCTCAAGTAAGTGTAAAATGTTTTTTTAGCACAACTGGGCAAGTTTCACTAAAATGTGCCATTTACATGCAGCTTTTCTAATGTGATACTTCAAATGGAATGGAAACACGGTGTGTGTGTAGGATTAAAAAAATATTACTTTTTACTCTGGTGGTAGCTAAGAGTGACACTATATCACACAGCCATGCATGCTGTCATCACAAACAAATTCTGTACATAACAAAAAGCTGTTTTTTGTTAAATAGATGAGTGTGGTGGGGGCTGGCAGCTGTGACAGCTTGCATATGCGATGATCCATCAGTGTTGACGTGTTTCACTTAAACCCCATCATGGCTGGGTGGAGGGTGAAGGGCAGTTACTTTCCTCCAGAGTCCTATGTGAGGATCAGAGGAAACTTGTCACGCTGCCTGAAATGTGTCCTCACTTGGTGTCCCTCTGTGCTGATGGGTAATTTCTGTCTGAGGTGTTCAGGGGTTGGAGCACATTCAGTTGTGATCCTACTACAGAGTAATGGCTATCAGCCTCCTCCTGCTATTTCGGTTTGGGTTTGGTGCCAAATGAGATTGATAACAGCCTAAATAAAGACGAATTGAGCGACGTTTCACTCCAAGAGCACTGAGCACCCACTAGGCTGAGTCATCCGTCCTCTGCAACAGCGCTATCGATCTTCCCTTGTCGAAAGTACAGTTACTGTCAGTGTAAAAGATAGAGGACACTGAGGTCACAGTGTCACATCCAGGCCGGCTACCAGCTGTCTCCGGGTTTTTTCTGAGAAATGACTCAACGTTTAAGACAGCGGGATGCTGCCTGTGTGAGTTACAACCCTTTGAAGAGGACAGAGGACTGCAGGTCAATGTCGAAGCTCAATATATTCAACAGGGAAACATTCCTGTCCGTCTGACCCCAGAGGAATGTCACCCCAAGGTGTCTCTGTGTACTCATTAAGAACACATATAGATGCTCTGGTCAGTCTTGCTCCTGCCGCGGCAACCTCAAATCGGACAAGACGAAAAGTTAAGTAATCTGGTTTACAGAGAAGTCTTGGATGAAGGTGGTTTGGCCCCAGAGGAAGTCAAACTACAAACCCTAGTGATGTTGCTGACATTCTCTTCCCATTAAGCATTATACGTTTTTTCGTGCAGTTAAGTTCAAGTGTAATTCCGGCGTAAAATCATCCCATGGTCTTTTTCGGCACTTACATACATCGAATGAGCCATTGAGACAGTTTTTTTTGTGTATGAACTATTAACGGAGAAATCCGTGAGAGTCGCTAACAGTCGGGCGTGGCTAACACTGATTAGCTCGGGGCAGTACGGTGAAGGCATTAAAACGTCTTTTTTAACCACTAATACTTTCTTAAAAATAACAGCAAACCTCTGCAGTAGCACGAGAAGAGTCCAGAAAACTGAAGCACCAGCATCCTAGTTAGTGAACATGGAGTTTATTAAAAGAGTGTTTTGAATAGGGTTGCCAACTCCCTAAACAAAAAAAAGGGACACCTTGTTGGCAGGCCCGGCTGCCTTCATTTTTCCTGGCGTAGTGAATCTTTTTAGCCCTTTTTTTGTATGTGTGAAGCAATTTTGTTTACTACTTGACTCAAACCTGAATTGAAATAGATGCATATTTGAGTGATATAATCACAGAAAATAAATAATTATCAGCATTTTTTCATACAAAATAACAAAAATTGACAGAATAAAATAAATATATTTCCTGCTTAATTTAAAACTGTATATATTAATTTAAAAAAACAAAAGCAGAACATAGTACAAGATTAATGCAACAAGAAAAGTGCAAACATAAAGTCTGAGTAAAACACTTGTGCCTCAAAGACCATGACAGTTGTAGTCAGTCTATTTGTTTTTTCCGTCTGTCCTTCTTCTGAGCTCTTGCTGCAGCCACCAGCTGTTTGTCTTTCAGTGCCACAGAGTCAAACTCTGAGAAAGACATTTCATAATTTAGAGGGACAATGAGCTCTCCTATAATTATTATTAATTAGTCTTATTCATTTATATATTAGTTTGATGTATTATTTATCTACTTAATGTACTCATCTAGCAATTGTACTTGCTTATTACACAGAAAATAATATTGTTATATATTTCTCCATACAATTCAGACATTGATTGTACTTTCCCATATTAACCTTAACCAGAGTGTTCAAATCATTATTTCCATACCATATCTGCCTCTGGCATTGCCTGGTGAACAAAAAATTGGTCTCAGGTTCCACTAGTTTTGGTGTCCCTTATCCACTGGCAGCCTGTTGCTTTAGGCCAGTTATTCCACCATGGGCTATGGAAAAAGTCAGCCGGCACACAACACTTCATAGATGATATTGTGCATTTTGTCCACCCATGTTTTTCCTTCTAACGATTCCTTTAGGTATTTTTGCATTCTTTTCTGTCTTTTTTCTCGAAGGAGTAGTTGCATTGCTGCTAGAAGATGTACCGCCCGAGACCTGTAAAGTACTGCCGTCCATGTCCAAGCTTTGTTGTCTTCGGGTATCTTCTTCCCAAGCAACAGTACCTGTGTTTTTTTCCTGTATCCAAAAGTATAGGTAGTTAGTCTAAAATCATCCTCTCATCCAAGTTGTCAACGTTAACACCAGCTTTGAGACTTAGCCCTACGCAGCTTGTGTAGTGAGCATATAGGGCTGCCCAGCTCTGCCTCCAGGCCTGAAATATGAATCCAATGCAGCAGTGTCAAAGTCTGCAGTTCATCGAGTGGCCATTTGAGGCTGACTCCAAAAGTGAGTCAATCCCCATAGACCCCATGTTAAAATGTCCAACTTTACAGCAGAAATAAACTTAATGTTTACAGCCTGATACAAAAACAGTTCTTGTCTCTATAGCTAATAATGCATAGTTGCTGCATAATAAGGAGTAGCAGCTTGGGTGACAGGTGGGTGCTGACATTGGTGACCAGCATAAAGTGTAGTTTTATTCGGCCTGTCTCAGCTCCATACACACTCCACCTCTTTGCCCATTTTTGCATTAGCCGGGAGTTAGACGCCTCATTCTGAGCCTCATGTGGACTATATTTTATACAGTATATGGTTCATTCAATATGCCATCTGACCACATCTGAAGGCAGATATACCTATTCCAAACAGCCACACTGGAAGACGATGTGAAAAGCCTGACGTTAAAGTCCCCTCCTGACTACATCACACAGCCTCTCTGATGTGTCTCCAAGAACGCTTATGCGTGTCATGTTGCATATTGTATATAATTGTACACATGGGGATAGCACACTTTTGCTCAGTCTGTCCTCAAAAGCATTCATGCTGTATGTAACAGTCAGACAAGTATATGTAGCACACTGAGGCCTGAGGAGCTTATGTCGTGTGAAATCCCCCATGCACTGGCAGAGACCATACCATACAATGTAATGATTTAATTGTTCTCAGGATCACCCTCACAAAACGTTTGCTCTTTTACTCTATGGTACAATTTTTAGGTCCCTGGTTTCACACTGTGACACACTGTTGGAACATGTCTGAACACTTTTGCTTGTCTGGTAAGACCCACAGGCATCTGGAGACATCTGTTTCCAGTTATGTTGTGCATGAAACATCAATTGTTTTTCTGAGCTCCCAGTGAGCTGCTGGGGGATTCATGAGCTGGCTGTGAGCTACCGCCAGACCTCTCAGAACACGCTTCTGTCTCGAGGCTCCATATTAACATACTGGTAATAGCCCCGAGGGTGACTGGATGAGTGACGGAAGGAGGTTAGGTTTCACAGGCCCTCTGGTCCTGTCTGGGTCAGCTGCCGCTGAGCCTGTAGACCGAGGAGAGCGTATGTACCCCCACAACTTCACAACTCAATTTATCGAGCTAGCACTGCGTCCCATCGACCTTGCAAAAAAAAAAAGAACCATCTAGACACCAACAGAGGCGCATTGTTAAACACAACACATGCTCACACACCAACTGAAATGTTTTAATCATAGCAGCCTCCGTTAATAATAATAAAGGTCCTTGCTGTTGTTATTCAATACAAACCTCCTGAACCATAAAAAGTCCTTCATCTGAAGAACACAACTGATTCATTCAAGGAGACAATCCATATGCATGAATAATCTATATCTACTGCCTTTGGCTTTGATCACATGAAAGGTAGGGAAATCCATTTGATGATGTTGAAACACTCAGTGCATTTACATGCACATCAGCAAACCCGAAAAGCCTGGTTAAGGGAATGACCTCGTATACATGAGAGGGGGTTGAATGGGAAAATGACGGAGTAACTCTTCCTCCGATGCAGTAGGTAGCTTTTTTTCCGGTTCACCTTTGTCAAAATCACAAACCGACTTTTGGACAGAATTACGACAGAGACGGGTCTTCTTGGTAGTGATGTTACTTACCGTTGCAAAGTCCTCCCATGGTTTTTTGTTTTTTTCATGTTGTTTTCGGCGCCGTTGCTTCCTGGTTTATTCTATTTCCGGGTCAAAAGCCACCGCCGTGGAGTGGGGAGCATGCGCAGACAAGAAACACGATAATAATCCGAGAATGCTGTTTACATGTGCGAATAATCAGGGAACTGAAGGAGTTCCCTAGGTCTGTGAACCGGGGTATGAGAGCTCCAATTTTATCTGGGGTACAATGTTTACATGGTGTTTGAGAAACCAAGGTATGCCCTTAACCAGATTATAATTGGGTTGCATGTAACTGTGAAGAGTGTTGGAATGCTTCTCACAGTGCTTTAGGAGATATGGGAAATCCATTAGTTATGCAACCCAGGGCTTTGATTTCAGACCATGCACACAGTCTGTAAGTATCCCCTTTTCTTTTGATCCTTTAACTGCCTCTCCCTGTTCCCAAGAAAGACACGACTTGTGACACCAAACTTTGAAGATTCTTATTTTCATGCTGACATATTCTTGGCTGTTGTCACGGGAAGCACGTTTCCTTATCAGCTCACAGTGGCATCTTAGCTTGTCTGCTGCAGTGAATCGATTCCGAGGATACTCCTGGAGACACTTTGATGCTCAATGGTGTTACAGCTACAGAGAGATGCTTCGCTGCCTAATTAGTAAACCGATCATTCCTCATCTAAAATGGCAGCTGTCATGCTAAGGATCCATTAAGAGGACAGATGTGAAAAAGACACGGAGGCCTGTAGACAGGATTTCAGGAATGCTGAGGTCATGAGTCAAGTTCACTCAGACGCACACCCCCCGATGTTCACTTTGTTTCTTCAAATGTATTATGTGGATTTTTCATATTTCATTTATTTAGTCAGCAGTTCAGTTCTATTTTCTGTAAATATTCTTTCCATCATGAGAGTTTAAATGCTGTTTCAAAGCCTTCACCTTACGGCCAGGAATACAATTCTGGTGGGGAAATACTGACTCCCTCATATTGCTGGCTGGATGTCAAACATTATCGAGCTGCTGAAGTCTGGACAAGTCATAAGTAAGGTTGTCACTAGTGTGAAAATAATAGCTATTCCGATGCCACAGCAAAAAGAAAAAAGTCCTTGACATAAAAAATAAGATCACTTCCCCTGCTTTTTTTAACATCAACAACCTGCACACAGTGCTGGTACAGAAAAAGTAACTGACACATATAACACATATCAAAACAGTGTTGATGTTGTCCCTCTTTGTTTGGTACTGTCAAATGTGGATATTGTATCATTTTGAAAGTTGGTATTGAAAAGCATCAATGCTTTTGCAATAGTAGCTGTAAAGACTGTGAAGCACACACGCAGGGATGGATGGGCCTGGGCACCCATTTTAAAGATCAATGAATTAGAAGAGTGGGGTGGTGCGGTGGTTATTTTGTGTGGATTCCACATTTTTTGTTATTGAAGAAAGCAATGCCCCGTAGGTTGTGTGTATCCCATGTATTAAAAACAGGAGACGCAGTACAAGACGGCAAATCTCCGCTTGAGGAGGCAGGTTCGAGTAGCGGATGAGTTTCCAAAACTCAGGACTTTCACCCGGGAGAGGGGGTTCATTTCCCGTTACTGTTCATGACACAAGCTGTGTTCAAAATCGTTCCCTTACTCACTCACTCACTATCCCTTATATAGTGTTTATTAAATAGTGCACTATATAGGGAATGACCTAACCAGATTTCGGACACTACACTGGAGTTTTCAGTACATGCAGTGGATATATTTGTGACGGAAGCGGGTGTGTCCAGCATCATGTAAACAAACGGAGCTGTAAACTCATTTTCAGTCTTTTCATGATACAAAGCTGCACTCAGGGGGAATGTAAAGGTTAGTATTGATGTTGATATTAGTTTTAATGTTAAATCCCAAATAAATTGTTGCAATGTCGATGGTGTTAACGTGTGGTTTTGTTAACAATGTTTGTGTGTCCTGATTGCCAGCTGTAATGGTCCAATGTTCATTCATTTCACGAGTGAGTAACAGCAGTCTGCTCGTGAGTAGCGGTTGTTCGTAACTACGGTTAGCTCTCTGGCTACTGTTAGCATCTCTTCTGCTGCTTCTTCTCCTCCGGTAAAACGCGACCGCATTGCATTGTGGTATGCGGGTGTACAATGTAGTGCACATCGTATGTACACTCAAATTAGCAGTGCATTTTGGGTATTTTATAGTGGACTATATAGTGAATGAAATTAACCACGGAGAATTGGAACACCACTACAAAATGGCAGATTGTGCTACTGCTGAGTTCTTCTGTAGGCTATGACTTAAAAGCTATCCACCTGCTCATGTAAAGTGTGATAAAGTAATACCATATCTGATTCCTCTCTCTATTAGATAAGTTGCAGGTGCAGAAGAATGCTATTTAATAACGATAATTACTGAGATATCCCCTTTCCTTTACCTAAAGTAAATGTAGCTAGAGTTAGGCAAGTAACACACATTAATAACAACTTGTAACTTCACTCTGTGTATCACTCACTACATCAAATCAATCTCTAGGGGGTTTTATATAGAAAATGTGTCACATTTGTGGCCAGGCAAGGCTAAAGTTTGCCGTCCTGTCTATGTAAAACTGAAAAAGAATGCTTTCTTGGATAGGTGTAAACATGTGGCACATGGAAGCACAAAGTTGGGTGTACGGTGACATGCAACATATGCGTCAGAAGAAGTTAGCCCCGGGATCTGATAATTCACAACTTTCTCTGCTGTGATGGTCAGCATCAAAGGCTTTCCAGGCCAACAGTTCACGTCATCGACACCTCCGCCCCAATTCACGCCTGTGCTGCCAAGCCGCATCAACTCTACTTACATGGAAATCAAGCTGTCACATTAGGGTGCTAAATCAGGTCGGCAAAATACCTTGATCTGTCTGAATTCTTTTTTTTTCAAGATTTTTTTGGAAGATTTCCAAGTCTTTATTAGAAAGGACACCCTGCCTGAATGCTTTCTGTCCAGTGTAAAAACACCTTCTCTTACAACTCCTTCACCATTCAGTCCTATCGGATGTGTGTGTGTGTGTGTGTGTGTGTGTGTGTGTGTGTGTGTGTGTGTGTGTGAGTGTGTTTCTGCTGGTGGAAACAATGCAGTTCTTAGGAGGTTCGCTGTTAACACTGGTTTTAATCTGGCACTGGCACCAGCCTGGCGCTAGGACGATGGTAAGTGTAGTTAAGGGTAAAGTTGCTCAGCAGAGAAGCAGCCTCCCTCAAGGTCCTAGTGCCCAACGACAGTAGATATTTAAATTGAGAAGCAGAGGAAACAACCAGAAAACGATAATTTTAAGTAAATAAATACAAATTATATCAATACTCATATACTGTATATACAATACTGATTAAAAAAATCGAATTATTATTTTATTATTATTATTTGGGGGAGCTTAGGAACAAATTTAGGGTAGCTTCAGCCCCACTAAAATAGGCCTAAGGTCATCCATGGTGTCAACATGGCGGAGTTGCCACTGCAAATGGCTCCTGCAACAAACGCAACGCAGAGTCGTTCCACGAAAGGCTGAACCTGGAGAAACCTTGACATCATTGCAATATCAACACATTTCAATGGTCAATCAAATATTTGCAATTCACAGTTATGGTAAGTTTCAACTATTTACTTTTCAACTGTGACAAACTTTCAAATGAAAGCCATCGTGATAACTAACTTTCCAGAGCTGTAAAATCCCTCCTCGTAATATTATGTGAACCCCGGCTGGTAGAGTTATTGACTCTTTCTTTGATAGGGCTTAAATTGGGAATCTTTTCTAACCCCTTATATAACAGTTTGATATATTTTGTTAAATAAAAAAGTAAAAACATATAATTTAAGATGGCCTCCTGTAAAAAGTGTGCTTTAAAAAAATAATGATGACAATGTTTAAGGTGAAGATGAATTAATGAATGATGCTTTGTCCACAGAAAAGCAGAGAACTCAGTATTCTCAGTGGAAGCTACAACCCAGCTGGGATGAAATGAACTGGTCCCCTCCCAGTACAGCATCAAACCCAATCTCTGAAGTCTCTTCATCAATGCCAAACCATCTCTGTTATTTTGCTAGAGCAAACCGAATGCTTATGTTCTAGCTTTTATAGGGAAACGTGCTACTTTGTGTGCTGGAGGTGGGCGTATGTGTGACATCTGTGCAGAAATGCACGTTTTTCCAAACATTGAGGGCAAGAGGAGAGGTTAAGCATTGCCTGGTGGTGTTGTCATGGAGACCATTGGAGAACGCAGATAATATCTAGGGCTTACTTCAGGCAGACGTGGGGGAAGTTTCAATGTTCCTTTCAATTATTACTCCTGCATTTCCTCCCTGTCTCAATATTTAAGCTCCCATGTGCTGTCTTTCCCTCTCAGTGCAGTAATAACAGCATGTGTTCCCATGTGGATGAGAAGACAGCAACTTGTCAGCTAAAACCTTCAACGCAAATAACCAAAAATGAGTTGTTTCTTAATTCAAAGACATTTATTTAGGCATTTCTGGCCCACATGAGCCACAAAAGCAAACAAAAAAACCAAAAGGAAATATTTCTACTGAACCAAGTGTATGTCACCCTTTGAGAACCTTGGGATCTCTAGAAGTAGTCAGTAATTAAAATACCATTTTGGAAAGATAATACTCAAATATATGAGTCGTCATCATGGAACTGAAAGTGAGTACAAAAGGAAATCATTGCACAGTATTATAATGCGGTAGAAAGAAAAATGTGTTTAAGTCATGACAGAGAGAAAAACCCTGTGAACCAGTGAATCAAGACAGGCACATATTGGAGTTGATTAGAGCCAACATTCACATGCACACAATATGCCACTGATTTCTCAGTTTATTATTAAGCAAGAGGGTTTTTCCAATGTCATTTCTCCTGGAGTCAGAGTGAGTCAATTAATAATGAGGGTGTTTCATCTGGATCAACCTCTGTTGTCTGAAGTCTGGTGTTTAATCCGGTTATGTTCACACCGCTTAAGATATGAGTCTGACATTAGTATGAAATGAGCAGATAATCAGACTATGCTGACATGAAAACTGTTGATTAATAGTGCATGCATGTAGATGCTATGCATATATGCACTGTAAACAGCATGTAATTCGAGTGCAAACATCCGCCGTGGAAGGTGTTCTTTTTTTTCCTGCTGGACTGCTGCAGTGCTCCTGCTCTGTGTGCACAACCAGACCCCCACCGAGGACAACAGACAGGGATAACAAACAGAGGGAACGAAAGAGAGGGAACACAGGTGGTAGACTTAATGTGCAGAAGATGCCATGGTTTGTTTTTCATGAGTGTCAGAGAAGTGATGTTTACATTTAGATAATAGCAGGAGGCTAAGGCGGAAAAGATGAATAGGTGCAAAGATACACAAAGTAAACATATCTGCGGATTGGGTGATCCAAAGCAAAAGCTAACCATTCACTAGGCCCTGTCCCCTACGTCCACACTAGTACATTTTGACTCTTAAACAACATTTCAAAATGAAAATACAGAAAATACTATTAAGGAAGAACAACAAAGGTGAAAAGTAAGAGCAGAGATTTACTTTGGACTGACGTCGAGGTGGAACTTTTACTGTAACACAAGTATAAGATGTTAACAGCAGTGGAAAACACTGATTGGTGGTTGTTGCAAAGCAAGTATGGTGACATATTAGAGCAGTACCAGGAGCATTATCCATCACTGGAGGAAGACATGTCAAAGACAAAGGAGCACCCACCAGAGATGGTCACAAGTCACTTTTTACAAGTCCGAGTCAAGTCTCAAGTCTCTGAGGGAAGCAGCGAGTCCTGATCAAGTCTCTTATGGTTTTAATAAAAAATAAATTACAGTTGAAGTGTAACCGCATTGTACAGTTACACAAAGTCCCAATTAACAATGGTTTATGATCTAGTGTAAATAATGAAAGTCTGATGCTCCATTTACCTGAATTTAATTACAGCCACACCTGAAACTCCAAGTCCTGCTCTCATTGGAGGATTTTAAGACATTTGATAATAACTTGGAGGCAGACACATCTGGTTGTAGATATTCTCCACAATGTATTCATGATATGCTCGAGTTTGATGTATATTTGCTGTTTTCACTTGTTATTTGATACATTTTTGTCATATTATGATCATGTATTTTCTATTGGCTGCTCATTCTGTTTGTCAGAAACTTTGTCAGTCGTGCTGCTGTCTGTCTCTGAAAAAAAGAGATGTTTAATGTCAGCAGCTCTTTCTGTGAAATAAATAAAAACATCCTCCAGCCTCTCAAACTCAGTGTAATGGTTAAGGCTAATATTTCAGAAACATTATTGTTATGTGGTCAACAATAAACCTGTAACGTAAACTTGCCTTTAGCTGACATTAATAATTAACGTGTATTTCTCCCGGTTTAATGGTCTTAGCAGCAGATGGAGGCAGCACCGGCAAGAAAATATGTAATTTAATGCACGGCAATCAAAAAAATTAATCTCCCACAAAGCTAACATTAGCAACAAGCAAACGTTGATAGTTTATGCAGCTGAGCTTAACACAGCAGTTGCATTCTCCAATTCTTGTGTTTCAGCTGAGCCTGAAGTTATTAAAGCCAAACAATATGACATGGTGATGTAACTGCAGCAGCAGATTGGGGTTAAGTCAGTTTAAGTTGGATAGGCTTGGACTGGAGTCGTATGTAGTCGTATGGATATAGCCTTAGTTTGTGTTGCTATGCCTGTAGTTTTCTGTTCTTAAATAGATGTATACTGTTTATATGATAAGACAGAAATCATGGAATGATTTCTGCCAGTGGTAGACCAAAGCAGCTTCGCATTTTAAGCATCCATTGATCTTGCTGACTGAGATCTGTCGCTAAGCTGTAGCTAGCTAGCTAAATAAGCTAATGTTAACTTCATGAGTTAGTTGAAAACACTGTCTCCAGATGACTTTTTCAAGTTTCCAGCAGACTCTTCTTCTGAAACATGCAGTTGACTGCCAAACACATGATATATAATGAAGTATGAGTGAGGCCAAAGCTGCCTGTTCCAGCCAATAAGTCAGTTGTCAGCTAATGATCAACATAAAAGACACGGAACACTAAATAAAGAAACAGCATTGTTCCTGTACTGCATTGTAGAGCGAGTGAGTTCATATGATGAAAGATGTATAAAGAAAAATGCAAGACTGATATTTCATTCCAACCCCGTTTGGCCTCTCAACTTGTATACCTATTTGTATTTTTATACTAAGATTTTTCTTTTAACATCTGGAGAAAAAGGCCTTTAGAATGAGGATTAGCCGATATGTTTTGCAAACTGAATGGTTTCTTGGGTAACGTTGCTGGGGTTTCTGGACTCTAACCTTGATCAAATCCAGTAAAGTTCAAGACAAAGCTGCTAAAAGCACACATTGGGGAAATACCACACAGCGTAGAGAGCATTTTCAACATTACCTATACAATAACCACATGTCTCCTATGGGGTATTGTACTCAGTTAATAAGTTACTAAATGCCCTGGAAGTAAGGCTCTGTCGTAACTGTAGGTAGAAAGCTGGTTAGCTGGACATGCTAGCAAACTGATAAACACACTGGTTTATCAATTCCTTGCACTCTTTTGGTTTTGGAATGGTAATAAGACACCCACCCCCCTTACACACCAAGTTAAACAAGTGGGAAATCCAAAGCTTGCTCCATAGACCGCTTGGGCCCAGTTACAGTTGCTAAGCTATGATTGGACACTGTTGGGGGGTGGTGCTTAGCAAAGGGCCAATTCTCAACAACTAGGCCACAACCTGGTACCATAAAGTGTTGTCACTCTGTCCATGAAGATACTTTTGAACTGAACAAAATTTACTTTACATTACATTATTTAAACGTTATAAACTCATTTTATTTTGACACTTTTTAAATTTCATCCATGTTCCTGTGTTAGCATCATTTGCTACACTGAAATGTGGCACAAAATCATTTGACTTCAGAATTCAGAACAAAGAGCTACAGCACTGGTCCATGAAACTGGACTTGAATTACTAAAATGTCTCTAGAGCAAAAAAAGGTTAACCCTGTCAGGAGGCAGGTTATAAAACATAAATGGAAAAGAAAATGTATGTATAGAAGATAAACAGATGCAGACATGTTTACGGGCTTAATCCAATATTCCATCTTAATCCTTGCAGATTACAGACAATTATAACTGTGATGTATGGATAGGGCACATGCTGACTTTGGACACTGGTAAAAATAAAAACAAACACAGGAAGAAATGTACACTTCTCCTTCCACCATACCATACTCATATTATTCCCTTCTAACCATGGTGCTGGTAGACCTGCTGGCAGTTCAAAGTGTGTGTTCTTTCAAAAACTTTCTATCCTCCATCCTAGCCGTCTGTGTCCCGCGTCAGAGTTCTTGTTGCAAAGCAATTACACAAGGCAGGTAACAAAGTTTGTGACACAGTGGGTGGTAAATCCCCAAAATATACACCAGCAGAAGAAAAGATAAGACCTCCGACTGATGCCTGGCTGGCAGAGTACACCACCTTACCAACAGCAGCAAGGTTTCCTCAACGCTGTGTATGGTGGTTGGTGTTTTCCTGCTCCTCTTAACAAGCCAAGCAATAAAATATGCAAGTGCTTTGGTGCAAACAATGCAGATTGCATTCTGTACTGAGAACAGTCTAAATTTATAATGTCTTTAGTGTGTAGAACTATAAGCCAGGAGCCGAAAATCATTTCAAACCATCACATAGTTGAAGTGAAGTGAAGCGGAGGAATGTGTGTCAGTGACGGAGAGCACCCACATTCCCACAGGGCTTAAGGGAGTGAGTAGTCGGATGGCAGAGGCAGGGTTCCCGTCACAGTTGATGCCGAAAATGTCAAAGGACGCCTCAGTCGCCAACATCGCTGTCCTGGTCTCCTATGACCCACAGGAAGTGGAAGCTGAGTGCCAGCAGGGCGGTGCCCAAAAGGTCACCCAGAGCCGTCAGGTATGGAATGGAGAAACTGTCTGGATCTTTGCCGCTCCGCCACATGGAGTGCACCATCCAGTCTGCTATACACAGCAACAGCAAGACCTGGAAGAGAAAGAGCTACATGGTCACTTCTTTCAGAAAAAAATAGTCAGACAACATGGGTCAACATACATCTGCAAATGAATTATCCATTGAAAAAAGTATTGATTATTTAAGATTTAATAAATTAATGGATAAGTTCCAATGCAGCAGGTGCACTCACACAGTCCATTCGTACCCTGCCCCGTGCGTTGCCCCCCCCCCCATGACATGGTAAATATTATACCCGATAAATATCAGAATGCTTACAATGTAACAGTGAGCATGTTAGCATAGTGATGTTAGCATAAAGGTCAAAGCACTACTGTGTGCACTTACAGCCTTACAAAGCCACTAGCTTGGCTCTACTTTTCTTGATGAGGATCATAATGATCATAATAATTGTTTGGTTGTTTTTGTTATCGTCAGATTACTCATTACTCATGGACCTGAGTCTGACTTTGATTTCTTATTCATTCATTTTCTCTTTTTAGTAATTTTGGCTTGTTTAGTAGAGCTTTTCTTGCAAAAAAAAACAATAATAAGGCACAAGAAAAGAGGATAAGAAGAGGCCATCTGAGTGTAATCATTAACCAAAGAATAGAAAGAAAAGCAAGGTGGAGACAAGAAAAAGCTTGTGTTATCAAGGCTGGGAGGAATAAGTGCCTCAAAATGCTGTGCAGAATCGCATAAACACCTAAACTGTAGTGGGAACAGAGAGGAGAAGGAGTAATGGACAGAGCAGCAGACCGAGACACGTTGTTAAGAAAGTGTTATTCATAATTCAAGTTTCCACGCATGGAGGGAACGGTGCCGAGAGTAAAAGAGAAGTCTATTAAAAGATAAGGACGGGTCTATAATTTAAGGGGAAATGAGCTGTCCAGAGTTGGTGGTGCAAACATTATAAAAACAAAAAAGTATGGCATCCTATGAAAGATATTGACATACTAAGACTACAAACAGCGATGATGGTATCAAGAGGTAGCAGGGATAATTGATTATGACAATATATTATTTACTGTGTAGAAAAACACATTAATGTTTAAGTTGTGGTAACCTGCTGACAGTCACACTTGTCTTTGGATGTGGGGGAGTTTTTGTGATGTAATGTCTAATCCTGTTGAACAACGTGGCCTGATGCTTTCATATCCAATATTGTTCAGCCATGATCCAAATAAAGCTTCTCACAAGTGAGCAACAAGCTTGCCAACTTGACTATCCTCAAGCTAGGGTGTTACAGCTTTGTCTTTTATTGACGATGACAGGGTGTCACAGTTGGACATTCTCTCAGTTGTTGCGATCGTTGCTTGTGTAGTATCACTTGCCTCAAACTGTCAACTATAATCCATCATTTACAGTACACAACTTCCCATCAAGGATATGAGGATATATTTTTTTCTTCAGACAAACAGACATAGGGAGGAAAAGACAGAGCGAAACTTGTGTGCAAAGTTTCAGGCAGTCAGCTTTCTAAGGACTTTGATGCATCCAGTGTCCACAATTTGGCAAAAGAAAGAAAAATGGAAGAGACAAATATAATGGAGTGGCGATCCATCATGCAGTCCCTTTATCTGTCTCCATCACTTGCACCACTCAGACGTGATTAAGCAACCAAATACAGAGTGTCTACAAGGTAAGGTTGTTTGATCTCCTGAGATGTTCACGCTCATTTGCATCTGCCTTTATGTCAGTTTCTCCAATTACAAACCACTTACACAGGTGGCAGGAATATATAGCTGAATATATCTGACTGTTGTTCAGTTTGTTGTGAGTGCTGGGAGCAAAAAAGGTGAAATGCAATTCTTCTGGCTCCCTAACAAAGAGTGTTGGAAAGGTGCCCGGGAAATATCAGTACAAACTAAGTTTTGTAATCTGTGTGCATTCATGCAATGTTTTGGAAATGTTCTTTCATTTACCAACTAGAGAACTAGGGGCCATCTTGTGATGGGATCACCATCACAACGCCAAATCATACCAGGGTTGTAAAGTGGCAATGGCTCCTTCCCCACTTTCTATCTCCCTACTTCCAGCGCCCTTGCTGGGACCATACCCATCTTTAAACTCAACCTCCATTTTGATATCAACTACAAACCTGTAAAGTTTTGTGGCGGCATCTTGACACTCTGAAATTGCTTCACAACACTACTTTTTCATTGCTATGCCATGAGTGGATGGATGTTATTTTGACAAATATCCTATTTGGAGGTTGGCACCCTGGGAATGGGTTGGGTTCAGACATTCCTAGGGCCTCTGACAGTAATATCTGTAAACTAAATGAACATGGCCTGTTGGTGGGTATTCAAACTAAATAATTACACAAACAACGCTTCGGAAAAACGGCATAGTGTGAGTGTGTTGCTTCAGGTGCCTTCAAAGACTTGCAACTTGTACTTCACCTCCAAGAACATGACATCTGACTTGCTCTAAAAGGCTTTAGGCTTGCTCTGGACTTGCCCTTTAGGATGTGACATTTGACTTCAGATTTAGGCTCGTCAATGCCCCAAAAGACAAACAGTTTCGCATATCTGTGTTCAGTTTGTGTTGGTGGCGGGACGTTGCCTTACAGGAACATCCACATTGGCCCGGATACCAATCCATAGGCCGGGATCAGTATTGGGACGGATCCAAACATATTTCAATGGGGATTGGTATTGACTTAAAATAACCTGATCATTTCAGCTGCTTATCTTTATGATAGCCAGCCAAGCCTAACAGGGTGAGCATTTTCTTTGCATATTCAGAGTGCAAATGGGGAAAAAGATTGGGGTGCAATTGCGTGAGTGACCCTGAGTGCTGGCCCCAAATGCTCCACCCAGATTCGCAAATCCGTCATCCAATCTTTTAGCTCTCATTTATCTCTCTAATTAGCAAAGCTCAGTCCACAAAACAAGGTAGCAGCTTTTTATTTTTTAGCAGGGGCTGACCACCGCTTTCAGCGTTTAAAATGACAAAAGTTACCAGCCGCAGGTCATGAGTAACTTCATGATGATCAAATGAAACTAGCTGTTGTCAGGTTTCTGTGTCTGCACTTGACCAAAGTTTGTGAGGAAGAAAATTCAACTCCAACAACAACTCCAGCAGTGATAGGTCCTGTAAAACAATCCAGCTGATCATGTGTCATATCATCTTCTTGTGTCAGTGGCATTCTCCTACATTTGTTCACATCATGACATTCAGTAGAAAGTGTGGATTCTGCTTTATGTAGCAATGCAGAGTTATTTAATTGTAAAGCATACAGTACTACTTCTTTGACTGATTATATTTATTTTAGTGTATGCAGTTGTGGCATTTAGGTAAATATAATATCAGACTGAAATCAAGAACAGAAAAACTTTATCTGGACATCACAACTGTCAATCCTGTATATCTTGTAACTAATTGGACAATTCATGTTAAGAAAAAAATGCACTACTTTGAAAATAGATTAAAAAAAAGCTTATCACAAACACTGCACAGCAGTTCGTAATAATGTGAGACACGATTTTGCAACTCTCCAAAGTTATCTCTTCGCCATGTTCATTTCTGTCTCAATGATTGATGGTAAACAGGAGAATATGCAGTTCACTTCAAAAAGCACCTACCAGGAATGCCCATGTAAAAGTCTAAGCATGGGTTCTGGTCATGTACACTACTACCAAGGTGAGGTTGTGAAAGACAAGACATAATGCAGTTGAACTGCATCAGCAAAGTCTCTCCAAACAAAGATTTCAAAGCATACTGGGGTTTCAAGATGTGCTGTTCAAGCTCTTTTGAAGAAGAACAAAGAAACAGGCAACATTGAGGATCATAGACGAAGTGATCAGAAGATGTCCAGCAGTGCCATTCGCTCAGAACAGGCAGAAACCAGTGGGACCCAGGTACACCCATCTACTGTCCTGAGGAGTCTGGACAGAAGTGGCCTTTGTGTAATAGTTCCTCTGATGTGGGAACAAGGCCAAGGGACTTAACTATGCACGAAAACATAGGAACTGGGTTACAGAAAAATGGCAGCAGGGTCTCTGGACTGATGAGTCCAAATTTGAAATATTTGGCTGTAGCAGAAGGAAGTGTGTTCACCGAAGGGCTGAAGAGCGGTACAATATCTAGTGTCCACAGGGAACAGTAAAGCATGGTGGAGGTTCTCCCACTCTATTTGCTGCATTTCTGCAAATAGAGTTGGATGTTTGGTCAGGATTAATGTTGTCCTCAATGCTGAGAAATACAGCAGATACTTATCCATCATGCAATACCATCAGGGAGGCGTGTGATTGGCCCCAAATGTATTCTGCAGCAGGACAGCGATGTCATTAAGAACTATCTTCAGCATAAAGAAGAACAGTAAGTCCTGGAAGTGATGGTCTGGGCCCACAGAGCCCTGAGTTCAACATCATCCAATCCGTCTGGAATTCCATGAAGAGACAGAAGGATTTGAGGGAGCCTACATCCACAGAAGATCTGGGGTTAGTTCTCCAAGATGTTTGGAACAACCTACGAGCCGAGCTCCTTCAAAAACTGTAAAAGTGAACCTAGAAGAACCGATGCTGTTTTGAAGGCAAAGATTTGATTTACATTTCTCTTCTGTTCAGTCACTGTATGTTGATACTTGATTTTTTCAAGCCTGTCTAAAACTTTTGCGCAGTAGTGTACAGTATGTGGAAGTACTGAATTAACTGATGATAAAATCATATATGTGTGCACTGACTCCCCCATTCCTATTTTAACCTGCTCTCTCTGACACAAAGTTCCCTCTTCTGTTTGTACAGATTTACTCCTCTGAGTCTCTTTGCATCATGTAAGTATGCAAGTATACATTACCCTCAATCCTGCACTCAAAGACACTTGCAAATCCTGCCTTAAAGAACACAACCACTTAGTGCCACTCTGTTAGCTACTTTAGAACACTGAAGGTATTTATCATCTGGGTAAACATAATTGGATTTTGCTTCAGACTTCAAGAATAACGGCTCACATAAATGCTTGATTTGCAGACTGTTACAAGCTGTTTCACACTATTGATCCGATATTGTTTAAGAACTTATTCTAGTGTATGACTTGAATACAATGATACTCAGGAATGACTTGAATATACAGAGACTCAGGTATTTTTCTTTTTATTCTTGTTTTTCTTGTTGAGATTTACAAGTTTTTCATCTCCAGCACCATCTGTTGTCACTCCTGCATCACCTAAACATGCCATCCATTCAGTTCAGTTTAATCTCTCCAAATTTCCCTGTGTGGGATGCTTAAGTTGATCTGAATCGGAATTTGTCTCGGCAAGCTACAGTATATTTTGCTCACTTCACACTTTCTTTACAGAGAAAAATACAGGAATCCTTAGTATTTCAGTGTAAGAAAAATGTTTAATTAATGAATGTCTCACTCACAAGTGGTCTTCTACTTCATGTACAGTGCCTTGCAAAAGTATTCACCCCACTCTGCGTTTTTCATGTTTTGTTGCCTTACAACCTGGAATTAACATGGATTGTTTTATTTTTTTTATTGTGAAGCAAACAACAAATAGGACAAAATAACAGAAAAAAGGCAATGTACATAACTATTCACCCCCTTAAAGTCAATACTTTGTAGAGCCACCTTTTGCGGCAATCACAGCTGCAAGTTGCTTTGGATAAGTCTCTATGAGCTTTCCACATATTACCACTGGGATTTTTGCCCATTCTTCCTTGCAAAACTGCTCCATCTTCTTCAAATTGCATGGTTTGCGCTTGTGAAAAGCAATCTTTAAGTCTGACCACAGATTTTCTATCGGATTGAGGCCTGGGCTTTGACTAGGCCAATCCAACACATTTACATGTTTCCCCTTAAACCACTCAAGTGTTGCCTTGGCAGGGTGTTTGGGGTCATTTTCCTGTTGGAAGGTAAACCTCTGCCCTAGCCTTAAATCACGCACAGAGTGGTACAGGCTTTGCTCAAGAATATCCCTGTATTTAGAACCATCCATCTTTCCCTCAACTCTGATAAGTTTCCCAGTCCCGGCTGCTGAAAAACATGGATGGCGCTAAATACAGGGATGGTGTTCTTTGGGTAATGTGATGTTGGATTTGCGCCAGACATAGCGTTTTCTTTGATGGCCTAAGAGTTACATTTTAGTCTCATCAGACCAGAGCACCTTCCTCCATACATTTTGGAGTCTCCCACATGCCTTTTTGCAAACATCGGAAAGTAATGGCTTTCTTCTGGCCACTCTGCCATAAAGCCCAACTCTATGGAGAGTACGGCTTATTGTGGTCCTATGTACAGATACTCAAGTCTCTGCTGTGGAACTCTGCAGCTCCTCCAGGATTTCCCTAGGTCTCTGTGCTGCCTCTCTGATTAATGCCCTCCTTGCCCGGTCCGTGAGTTTTGGTGGGCGGCCATCTCTTGGCAGGTTTGCTGTTGTGCCATGTTCTTTCCATTTGGTTATGCTAGATTTGATGATGCTCCTGGGGATCATCAAAGATTTGGATATTTTCTTATAACCTAACCCTGACTTGTACTTCTCAACAACACTGTCCTTTACTTGTTTGGAGAGTTCCTTGGTCTTCATGGCAGTGTTTGGTTAGTGGTGCCTCTTGCTTAGGTGTTGTTGTGCATCCCTTAACAAACAATAATGGCTACTTGGATGTATTGTGTTTACATTCGCAGCAAACATCTAAAAGCATCTGTATAATGACACTGCTTGTGAACATTTTCCTTTCAAAATCGTACCAAAAGTTCTACGGTAACATCTTAACTCAAAGTCCACTAACTAGCTCTCTGTGGTCCTCCTCAGTGCAAGGTTGATGCAGTATTCATATTATTCATATATTCATTTATTTCTTTTTGCCTTCACTTTTCAATTGAAGTCTTCAGGGATTCAAAAAAGTGAAACCAGGGTCAAGTATTATGTACAATAATATATTCAATAATAATCACTGACTAACTTCACACTAGTAGTTTCTAATGGTCCAATTTAGTACTGTAGAGAATGAGAGAGTTCTGTCCAGTAGTCTGTTTAGAAATCCATAATAGACAGTATTAGTAGATAGTATTAGTGTCTAATCTCAGTCAGCCTTACGTATAAGGTATTTATGTGTGCATAACGTCTGAGCATAGTTGAGCAGTTTGAACACCAAAAGCTCAGCTGACAGATGAGAGATCAAGCAACTTTCTCACAGCTGAGATCTGTCACGATAACACTGATAATATCTATATCTACCCAGCCTTGACTTACATAATGAGGTTTGGGCCTCAGAGAAAGATATGTTCACCCTTTGTAACAAGACTGTTAAATGTCCTATGAATGTAACATTAACATAGTAATGCATCTTCATCAGTGGTAAACTTTGTGTAACCTTTTCAGAGTTTTAGTTTCTTGACTTTCAAACCATTAAACTACGATTTTCTCCCCCTGAGTTTCTTTGAAACGTCTGTGGCTTATTGCACTATGTTGCCTTAGTTTAGTTTTGCATTGCCTCATTCTTTGTCTGAAAAACTAACACGGCACTGTTAAACCATGTTCTCTTGTGCATTGTTTAAGTTATGTTTTCTACTCTTTTGTGGTATATCCTTGGTTTTATATGAACTGTGAATTTATGCAAAACCATCACCCATTGTATGCAAAAATATGCAGAGGCATTTTTTTTCCCACTAAGTGACTGTACTGTGAGGCTCGCAAAGATATCACAATGAGTTGGGCTATGCTGCGGAAATGTTTCAATTTCTTCCCTAATTTTCTATGGCTTTCACTTTAAATGGAACATTATTAAACCGCAGCATGTGCAATTTCTGCTTATCACTGCTATTAAAGAAACAGATGGTTACAGGACCTTTTTTTTTAACTGAATAAGATTAGGAAATTCCACCATGCTACAGACATCTTTGCCAAATTGTGTCTGAACCATGTTGGGCACAGAGAGAAAATATAAAAGTAGCCTCAGGTTATATTGTAAGGTCTGCATATATTGAATCGCAAATGGATGCAGGTTCATGCTAAGAGTTTCAGGCAATTGGATATTTGAAATGCAGGTCATGTTTGAATTAAACATTTATTTCTTTACTTAGGGTTACTGCGGGACATTAAAGGAAATACATTTGCATGGGTAAAGTGAATTCAGTTTTCAAATATGCAGTAATGCACCACACCAGGGTCTTTTGAGGGCACGAAGGCTATCAACAACCATAAGTAATGATGCTGTCTTAATCAAGTTTCTGAAGGGAACCTCTTTGATATCTCTCTTACCCAGAGTCCAAACATTAAAATCAATAACAGAAATGTCCCTCATGAGGTCAGAGAGAATGAATTACTATAGAAGCAGACCATCCTATACCGGCATTGTTCACACTCATAATGTGGAGCTTGTGTGTTCGTTTGAGTTTACTGTCAGGCGAGATGATGAGAGCAGCAGAATGTTTATTACCATTATTAGTAAAAGGGTTGGAGTACAGGAGGAGAGTCTCGCTGACAGCACAGCCACTGTACAAATGTCCCCTGCTCATTATCCTCAAACACCCACACATTTGTTTTCAGAGAGATAAAGACATCAGTAAGAGCCTTGCACTCAGGCGATGGGCCTGAACTACTGATATAAAAATACAGAGCAGAAGAACAACAATGGTGTAAACTAAGAACACAAGGTGGAACTTTTACTGACAGGAACACGAGTATAAAACGTTAACAGGAGTCCTTGCAAAGCAAATACAGCGACGTTTTAGCGCGGTGCCGGGAGCAGATCCATCGCCAGAGGAAGCACAAAAGGTCTGTCAGCCAGACTGACTGACTGACATGGGAGTCTGCGTCATTGTTTGCAAACATCTCTGTTTCTGCCCGTCCACACTAAAACACGACCCAAGAGTATGGAGAGTTCAAACTGCAATGAGTGCCTGTAGCTCACCGTATTTATACTTATCCACGGACAGAAAGTCCTGCATGCATTTCATGCTGAAATGTAGACCTGCATACATTAATGTAGGTACCGCCTTGTGAGTTCCATAGGCTCATGTTTGACAACTGAGAAGGAAGCAACAGCATTTAGCCTCTATTTATTTAAAACACAGTAATGTTTGGATTGGAATATGCAGAGGAGCCCTGGAGAAATTGATACATGGTGAAGTGGAGTGGTTTGAAAGGGTCTGCTTTGGTAGGAAATTTGTCCCTTCTGCAAGAGCAGCCTTAAACCTGCAATAACAGAGTTTTGGGGCCCTCGGGGCAGCGCAAACAAGTATGTGAATGCAGAGTTGACATATCATTACATTTCAAGTTAATATGGTGAACTTGTTAGCAAACGGTTTCTTATTTACACATCCAGCAGTTACAGATCGACCTCAGCTTTTATTTAGAGTCATGTTTCTGGCCACCTGATGATTATAACGTCAATATTCACTCCATTTGAAGGTTTGGTCTCCAGCAACTCCTGAGGGAAATATCTGGCTCTTGAGTTGTTAAAGCTCCACTATGTTCACTAGTGTTGGGATGATACGAGTAACTCACGATACGATACTGTGACAACATTTGGCCCTCGCTAATGATAATATGACAATATACGATATCTGCAGGAAATATCCTCTAAGATACATCACAATATCTGTGTAACCGAAGAAGAAAATTACCAGGAATATCTCAGGACTTATGTATTTATTCTTTATCAGATTCATTCGTGTGCATTGCAAACTGGCCAATCGCACATAAAACAATGTACAACAAATTGCATAGTGCCCCTTTAACACACAGTGACCACTCTGTAGCCTTCTGTAACACTTCTGCCATGCAAGTGCCAGTGTGACTCTCGTGCGTCACCTGAGTCTAGGATAGCAGCTCCCAGTTGTTGTCAATAAAGTGAACAGTGACGTTCTGAGAGGACTCGGTGGCCCTCGAAGTCCAGCCACTGGAGTGCAACTCTTTCAGTAGATTGAAGTGCATACTCCACCCTTGCTTTCATCTCTGCAAACAATGCTGGAAAAGCTTTACCAGTGAAGAATCTCAGACTCAGTATTTCGTCTTGTAGGTTCTAGTGTTGTCAACATTCCAGTGTTTCCCCTACCAATATATTAGGGGGCGCCCCACCCCAAACGGCACCCCCCGCCCACATTGAAAGTCAAGTTAATTTGATCTAATTGTATTTTCTGAATAGCCGTCAGATCCCAACAGAAGTAATTTAAGGTTCCCTTTCCTATAAAAAATCTCTATACCTATACCCTCTAGCCTTTTGTTATTTATCTTATTTGCAGGACAGCATGTTATTTCTGCCTCTTCATGGTCACGTGTTTACAATTCTAAGAAAACTCAGACACTTTTTGGAGATTCACTTGTTCAAAGATCGTTTGTTAAATTGTTTGGGAAGAGGCTCCACTCCTAACGGGGAAAAACGAAACTGAAACTTATAAGAGATTAGATAATTCTTTTTGCTTAAGAAGATGATTCACTCCTACAAAAAAATAAAATAAAAATAAAACAGAATTAAACAAACTGAAATTCTTTCTTTATTTTGTTGTTCTTGAAAACGAAAAGTCCTTTTTGTTTTAATTTTAACTGTTTCTGTTGGGGAACATTATTTGGACCTTTTGGACAATTTTTAAAAGACATTTTGAAATGTCTTTGAAATGTAGAAAAGCGGATAGCTGAAGAATACAACACATGAAAGCGGTGAGAGTGAAGCAAAACAGTTAAGTTGTGGGCCAGACAGCTAAACTGAATGCTGAAACTCACCATTGATTTCTATGAGGGGAACTACAGATTAAGCTTATATTCTTTGTGGGTTCGTCACGACAAGCAACTCCTTTCATAATGCCACTTTCAAGTTCACATTTGTTACATTTTAGCTTGGATGTACCCACTTCCCAAATAAAGAAAATGCACAGCAGATGCAGCAGAAAGTAGGGGACAGCACAGATAAAGGGGCTTTAATGAGTGGTGGGGACGGTGTAAGTGTACCCCTAACACTATAAAACTGATCAACACATGTACACTATGAGCTTACTATTAGTAATAGCAGTAGCTCTAGTATATCTAATGTGGTATATCTTCTATTCCTCTGAGTTACACACTTTAAATATAATCTGTCCTTGTGAATTTACATAATTAAAGCTCCATAATCCTTTTTCTGCCACTCAATTGATTTCAATTGGATGTGACAAGTTTTTTTTTAATCAGTTCCTTACAGGTCAGAATTACTGAATTTTCTGGAAGTATCTAACGCATGACCACTTGACCTGAATCAACTGATAGTATTTCAGCCGAGCCAGACTGCATGTGTAAGCACGGTGTGTGCGTCGCCGAACCTGTCGCTTTTTTACTTCGCCGCCCAGGTTAACACGTTAGAGCAGCCACAATGCCCACCTGAGCAGCACGTGGCAGCTGGAGAAAAGAGTCGTTCGAGCGGCTTGCAGAAAAAAGAGACAGTGAATGGTGCTTTGACAGTCATGATAACATCAGACATCATAACAGCATATGCTACACACGAACACATTTTCCACTTAACTGAATTAAATGAAACATGCTACTATTTATGGCCATTATCATAGGTACAACTCAATGTAGAAACAGCACCACAAACTGCTCATGCTTCTGGTCTGGCTCAGACATAAGAAAGTAACTGTACATGTAATTTACTAACTCCAAAAGGTAGTGTTAAGGCACTCTTCATGTAAAATCACAGATTTACACTATGTATAGAAGTGTGTATTAGGACTGGGTATAGCCCACAACCCAATGATACGATAGACATCACGATGCAGAGGCCTTTATATGATATGTATTGCAATACATATTGATTCTGAATAATGACCATGTCCTACATATGTCATTCACATATGAAGGCATCACACCACTTCCATGAGGTGAGAGCTTCCAATCTACTGACGTCATACAGTCAACACTGTTCAGTTTCCAATGGAACTCTGGGACATGAGGTCCCAGAGGCCCGCCTGCAGTTACATCTTACCATCAAAGAGGTCGCTAGAAAGAACGTATCCCAATTCTAACGGATTACAACTTTAAAGAAAACATATTTTTTCTTAGATGAAGACAGAGTTGAGCATTTATCCTTGTTGCAGTTTTAAAAGGGAACCACAGATTGAATATGCCATTAGAAAACCTAGTTAGTATTAAACTTCCATATTATGTGCAGCATTCAACTGAATAATTAGTGTCTGTTATTCTGTGTCTGTTTTAAGCACTGATGACAAAGGAGATGCAATTCTATGAGTCAGTTCTACTTTATGCCAATAAATAATACTTTCCCAATAACCTTGCAGCTATGACACTGTGCAGAAATGTTCATTGAAATAATTTCCCCTCGGGGATGAATGAAGTATAACTGATTGATTGATTGATTGATTTATTCTGACATTCAGCGTCCTGGCTGCCTCTCAACCTGACCCAGCTTGTAAAACCTGTTGAACATTTAAAATCCACAAAGCAAAGTGGTGTTTAAGGTTCTTAAATCCAATCAATACATTGATCAGTATTCTGTCTTTAGTGGTTGTAAAAATCAAGATGTGAAAGAGGCTAGATCCAAACTCTTTGTACCCCCACAACCCTATGAGCCTTTCTCTGCCATTTGATGTCTGGGACTAAAGCTCCCTTAAAGCAGCTCTTCTGGCTAAGGACTTAATTGATTTGGAAAGTTTCCAATGCCTCAGAGGCCAGGATTACATCCTAATGTTCCATGTCTGCATTAATGATTTAGGGCTGCTTTAAAAAGCTTTCGAAGTAAGTAATCGTCTGATGCATACACACAAACTAAATTCTTAAAATTCCAGTTAACACAGACTATGGTGCGTTTGAAAAAAATAAAAATAAAAGAAGTTATTCATAACACACAAGTCTTTCCTTCAAAATGATCTTCACTGATACCAAAATGATTTCTTCGGGCATCGCCTGAAACCACAACGCTCCAGGAATTCACAGGATACACACGCCCACATCTCCTCCTTCACTACAAGTCTGAGGGAAACCCATCCACAGATTCATCTTTCATAGAAAACTTTTCTCACTGAATAATCAGCTGTGCAGGTAAGATGAGCTTGTGCAGATACATCATAAGGCAAATTCTTTATAAGGTAAATTTGTACTGCATAATCACTGATGATGGTGAGTAACGCAGGTAAAGCTGAAATGGCTCCTTGAGAAAAAAAAAACTGATGCAAAGCTACGTTTAAATAATTTAATGTAACTTTGTTGATGTCTTCTGCTTAGTGATCGATCGGTTGGTCCATAAGCTCTTGTTCGAGAATTCTCATTGGTCGAACAATCACTACCCATCTGAATATGCCAGGCACTGAAAACACTTTGCAAAGATTGCCTTTGGAGGCACATGTTTTTTTTTCAGCCAAGATACCATGATCCTGCAAGTCTCCCGTGATCTTATGATATTGTGAGAATCCTGCTGGCGTGGTGTGACACTGAAAAATTCTGCAGAAGTAAGAATGTCCACAAAAGGTAGAGTACCTGCTTTTGATGAAAGCTTAAGGCTGTAGGGTGAGAGGACAGATCGACAGTTACTGAAACACTGTTGTTCAGCACTTGGTTGCCCACTGTGATTGGCCGGTTGGGTGAAAATAGTGACAGTGATGAGTGCAGCATTTTATGTTTACAATTGTCAACTTTCAGCGAGCAAAAAAACCTCCAAATGTGTAGCGTTTAGCACAGAATAGACGCTCAAAACTCCGTCACTGCTGCTGTTTGTAGCAACAATACAATAGTTTGAATACAATGGCTGGGACGATAAAAAATAAAAAAAAAGCAGCCAAAAAAATCAAAGAATACAGGAATTTCCCTCACAACATAGTTGCATTTTCTTTTTCATTTATAAAAGGGACACAGGTAGATATAATTCTATTAATATCATTTATCAATCCCATATATTTCGTAAAGGCCCTTTAACACATATTTTGAAAACCAGATGTAGTCACACGTGTATCACTCTGCAAACTTCAAGTCTGTCTCTGCTCTCCCTATCAGACCTCTCATCTGCTCCATCTGGGCCGTTTGAATGACTTTAATAGAAGCGTCAGTATAGATATTGATGCAAGACAGTTGTAGCCTTGGCTGATTTGACCACGGAGAGTCGGGTGATGGCTGACACAGTATTACACGCACGCACGCACGCACACACGCACTGTCTTTTGTTTTGGGGTGAAAATCCTTTTGAAAATAATACTCTTTTTAAAGCAGCATTGATGTCTGCTGTCCTAAGACTCTGGATTGGGAAAAGGGTCCTTGAGCTTGAACACTTATATGAAATAATGAGCAATACATGTAAAACAGACTATTTTACAATTCTAAAGCTGCTTCCATGTCAAAGCATACGGATACTCATTGTGCTCACCTGCAGCATAGCAGCAGCCAGGTAGACGGACATAAAGATGGGTGTCAGGGTGGTGTGTCCACTCTTCATCAGGTGGATGGTGTAGAGGAAGATCAGGTGACCTGGGATCACCAAAAGGAGGAGCACCTGAGCAGAGCGATGATTGGCTCCTGGGGAAATACAAAAAGGTTTTGTTAATATTTGTGATTATCCTATAGGCTCTGATGAAGTTTGAGAGGATGAAAAAACCTTTCAAGACACATTAAAGGGACACTGTGGCATTTTAAGTTATTTATTACCTCAAATCAACATCTTTATTCATAAATAAATCCTAATTGGTGAACAGTTACCTCTGCCAACAATCTGACGTATCATCCTGAGCGAATCATTTCTTATCTGTATTTCCATAGGACAGGTAAGCTCTATGGAGGCTTCCATGTCCTTCCGGTCTATAAAAAATATGACCGGACATTAAACACTACGTGGTACCAGTAAGGCTAAACGTGTTTTCACTCAGAGCCAGCGTGAGTGTGGAAGGCTGGAGAAGGAGCTCAGCTTGATGCGTTTGTCACTGCCCCAGCAAATTGGAAAGTGTGCACTGCACTTTTGTTTATAACTTAAGATCATACTAATGCCACGCCACAGGAGAAGGAACCCTCGTTGCCAAAAAAGAGAATTAAAAAGGCAATGTGACCATACCTGAAGACTACTGTAGCTTCTACTTCACGTTTGGAAAGGGAAGGGTGAGGGGAGGGGTATTCAGTTGTTTGTAATCTCTAACTCCTTACAAAATGAAGCTAAATCCTACGCACTTCTCTTTTGAGATAAGGAATACACAATACTGACTCAAACAGCAATACAAGACAAAAACTCGGAAACAAACTCAAAGAACAAGGTCAAATAAAAGAAAAAAATGATATAAGTTTAATAAACAAAATTTGTATAATTTTGTTTATTAAACTTATATCATTTTTTTCTTTTATTTGAAATGATAAAGCCCTAAAATATGTTGCAAATTGTAGCAAAGTATTAGTGTTTTACTTTACATTTTGTTCACGTGCATGTTAGGAAAAAAAGATTTGAAGTGCAAATAAAAGCTACAGGTCACGTTTACGCTCGGATATGCAGCCGGTGCAGGAAGAGAAATAGATTTATATGGAAGTGCATCTATTGAGTGAGACATGCAAATAAAATAACATGCTTGTGGTCTACACAGGGGTTAGTTAAGGGCACATTCTCACTGTCCATTCGTACTGTGCCCAAGCAAGCTTCGCAGCTAAAGTCTAGTTCTTTTGACCAGTGTGTACAACTGTTCTGCGCCCAGGCAGGGCAGAGAGAGGTGGGCTTTAGTAAAGCACGGTTGCCCATGTATGGGTATGAGCGTGAGCTTGAGCAGTATTGACGGCGGACCTGATGTCTTTTTATATACAACTATTTCCCGCGACGGACATTTAAAAAGATGCAGCCGAACGGTTTGCGGTCGTCTGATGCGGAGGTGGAGTGTTTACTGCAGATTTGGTCAAATTAAAATACTCAAAAACAGTTGGACAACAAAAAAACTCAGAGGGGTAATGACGTATAAGGACGCACTCACACTGTCCTTTTGGCCGGGGCCAAAACCCTTTTTTCAGCTAAAGCCTAGTACGTTTAAGCAGTGTGAGTGCACCCGTTCCGCGCATAACTGCGGCCAGCGGGCCGCCCACGGCCCGCTTGAAAGAGGTGGGCTTTAGCGGAGCCGTTTGCACATGTCCGCCTGTTCGGACTCGTAAATAGAAGGACGGACCATGCGCGGACATTTAACAACAACAACAATGGCGGTGAAAGGTTCATGTTGATGTGATGCGGGGGTGGAGTGTTTACTGCAGATTTGGGCGGATGAAAATATTCAAAAACAGTCGACAAGACGCACAAAAACTCTGAGGTCTATGGAAAGATTTGTAAACAAAGCCACACACACGTGATCAATGCGTGTGACGTGTTACGGCGTGATGGCGTATGGACAGCAAGAAGCATTGAACATTTTAAAAAGTTGTCACAAAAGAAAAAGAAAACACAACTGTAGGGTGTATACATGACAAATACATTCAACCTTTCTTGTTTGTTTTATTGTGTTTTATAGCTCAGGGATTTTTGTGGACATTAAATGATTCCATTAAGGGGGTTAAACCTTGGGGGGAGGGGGGTTGTTGGTCGTGTTTCTTCACAGCGTAAACAAGGATCTGGTCCATGCTAATGTATTCAGCTACAGTCCTGTTTATCTTCCGTGTTATCTTTGCTCATTAAATAGAGTTAGTATAGAAGCTGCCACTGTTTCTGTCTTTTTGCTAGTTGACTCTTCAGACACATCATTGCGTCCTCCCGTTAAATGAATGTCCTTTCGTTAGCTTTGTATGCTAAATACTTCTGAAAGGCACTTATTCTTTGTTCATTTTCTACTAAAACTGGTAGCTAAGGCCCTCTGGCAGCAGCAGCAGCTGTGTTCAGTCAGCTTAGTGTTACCGTGATGAACCAGTGGTCATGTGCTCAGAGAGATGAGCTGTAGCTGCTGGTTGATGTTACGCGTCAACTGGAGGAGGCGGTGATGGCATTGCTGATGGCAAAAGTACTGATACTTAGTGAGTGTTAGCGAGTAAGTATCTTATCTCATGCTAATTTATGGTATCGATTTTTTGACAACCCTACAGGCTATTCTATGTATCTTCTTTTGATAACTAAAGTAATATGTTATTCACTTCTGTTCTCTGATCCTCCCTTGAAGCTGCCTGGAGCCCTCCTGGGGAGGCCTGCCTCACACTTTGAAAACCTCTGTACTATTCAATGACTGATAGTTTGGTGACAAATTGTGCTGTTTCAAGCAGCCCACCTACTGTCCACTGGATTCAGAGTCCTGCTGGTTTTCACTATAGACTTCTAACAAGGAATTAATTTACTCCTGGGACAGCAGGACATGGCAATTAACTGCCTGGTGGGAGGGAGAAACAGCAGAACTGCAGCCCACCAGACAGAGCTGTCAATTTACTGCCCAATTCAAAGCCTAATTATAATCCTGACAGCATTTCCATAGACATTTGATATCAAAATCTACTTTAAACATGTGTACTTGTGTGAAAACTAGGGCTGCCACTTACACCAATTTTTCCATTGATTCATCTATTGATCATTTTATGAAATCGATTATTCTAAACGATGAATTTTCCTCCAAAAAATTGAATTGATTGTTTCATGAATTTCGCCACTCGTTAAAACATACGGCAGGGGATATTAATAACTGTGTGCAATTCTAATTGCAGTGCTCATCAGCATCGACACTGCAGAACGACTATAAGAGAAACACTGACAGGAACGTTTTGAAACCTTTTAGAAAAAGTATTTTTAAAAAAGAGGAGTCGACTCTAATATTGATGTTGACGCACATAAGGTGTCAAAATCATCGATTATGACGACTAAACATGGCAGCCTAAGTAAAAACCAATCACAATAAGCGAAGGCAATTATTAATAGTTGTAGTTATTAAAGTATTACTAATGGCCAACATAATGAATAAGTGCTTCACACCTATCAAATCAGATCCTAGTCAATGTGTGAATTTATTCAATGTTGTGTACTCTTGCCTAATCAGTACTGACCTGATCCCCAGAATGTGCGGCAGGGGTAGTAGCAGCCCTTGGCCTCATCAGGAACCTCCCCGGGAGCACAGTGGAAATGCAGGTGAGTGGAGAACCTGCTAGCCTGAATAGCCACCAAGTTACCCCCGATTCCTGGACAAAAGAAGAAAGAGTTTAAGGTTCATGATTGGAGCAAAGCACTGTGTCAGGTCAAGTCAATGACGAGCGGGTAAAGGCAGGTACATGTAGCTATTTATCAGTACTTTTTCAGGAATGATGGGTTAACAGAGACAGGCTACCAACCAATACTGCATATTTGAGGCTGATACCAATATTGACATTAAGGGCACACTTACACTGTCCATCCGTACTGTGCCCAAACAGGTTTTACGGGTAAAGCTTAGTTCAGCTTGACGGACACGGACTGTTTGGGAGAGGTGGGCTTTTGTAAAGCACATTTGCACGTGTACGAGCACGAGGCCTACGGCGGTTCTGACGTCATTTTATGTGTGCCTGTTCAGACATATATATATAAAAAAAAAAAAAGACGGACCATGAACGGACATTTCAAACAACGACGGGGAAAGGTTCACGTTGGTGAAATATTCAAAAACAGTCGACAAGACACACAAAAACTCTGAGGTCTATGGAAAGATTTGTAAACAAAGCGACGCATCGCGATGACGTTGATCAATACGTGTGACATGTTACGGTGTGATGACGTATAGGCAGCAAGAAGCATTCGCGCGAGGCCCAGGTAGTGTGAGACAAACAGGCCTGGGCTGCAGGGGAGAGGAAAGACGGACAGTGTGAGTGCGCCCTAAAGTTAGTTAAAAATGAACAAATATATACACTGGAGATCAAAATGAGAGAACAAATTATTAATACTTGATTTATTCTGAAATACTGTTATTTTTTATAGTTCAGATTTTGGTGGAATATCTGCTGTGGCTATACCACTGCTGTACTAGCATGCTTTTTTTTTTTTTTTTTAAATAACCAAGGAACTTCAACAAAAACCTTAATTTGTGAAAAATAGAAAAACTGTGTCAGTGTGTGATTAAAAAATGAATAGTGGGTTACTTAGACATTACTTTGTCGACAAGGATTTTCCAGAGATTCTCTATGGGGTTTGTCATTTGTTAAGAAAAAACATGTCTGATTCCAGCTTCTTAAATGTGAATATTTTCTTGTTTCTTTCTTACTCTATGATGAAGAAGTATACAAGTATACATTAATGAAGCTCAAATCAAATGAGGAGGAGGCCGTAGGTCAACAGTAGATGTCACACAAAAGAAAGAACAATGGAACCTAAAGATTCATTTGAGATGCAGCTCAGCAATGTGTGTCAAGGTTTTCTAGTCATGAATCAGAAATAAAAAACAGATACATAATTAAATAAACAGACTGTAAAAGTATATAAGGGCTTAGTACATCAGGATTCAGATGTATGATGGCCATTCTCAAACCCATTATTGTCAATATTCCTAGGAATAAATCCATCTTCTGAATGCCCTAGTTCTCCAGTTTATGGTTGTAAAGTTTCATGAGGCTGTGATTACTCTAGAGGCCAATAGCGGTTCATTTTATACAGTGACATCAAGTCACAAAAAAATGTTCTCGCTACAATGAAGTGGCTACTTTGGGCACGAACATCATCACTCATTAATACAGTTGGACTCATTGAATCAACAAGAGTCTTATCTTTCCAGTCAGACCCAATTTATGTAATTCAACACTGTTTAGGGACCCCAGAATGCAGAAATATCCTCTATTCGCATAACAGAAGTGGATGGAAACACATGCATATGCATTTTTTTGTGTGGATTTTCTGGAGATTTGGTTAAAATATAAGCTACATTTGGATGGAAATCTGGCTAAATATCTCACATTTTCCCAGATTCGTAAGGCTTTCTTCAACTTTCTTAATGTGACCCCATCTATCAACAGTCTACTAAACGCAAGAAGTCCAAGGGACATGCTTCAGCTGTGGTGTAACTTTGCAGATTGCATGAAGACTCTGCAATTACCTTAACACACATTTACCATGGTAGAAAACAAGAACATATGTTAAACCAAATTATGTTGGGGTTTTTTATTAGTCTCTCCTCTCATCTTTGCATTTTGGCTCTTCAGTCCTCTAAAAAGGACTGCGTTCATAAAGCTTTAACCAGCATAGATGTTTGCTCTGTCCTGTCCTGAAGTTTTTTACTACTATCACATATTTCCAGCAAAACAAAATGAATCACAGTCACTTTTCTTGTCAAGTAGATGAGCACTGATAAGAATGTGTGATGCCATCTGTACTGACAACACACAAGGCCACTTTACATTCACATACTGCAGCTATCACACCTTCCCCTTAGCAAGTAGCACACAAACCAAATTCCTGTGTCTTTCATCCTTGTAGCAACCGTCTGGTGACTAAGCCCTGAAGGAGCGCTTACTCACATACATACATACAGATATCAACAACAAAGTAGCTGAACAGTTGGCACACGGATGCTCAGAAGCAAAAGCAGTTAACCTTGTGTCTGTAAAAAGTGTTCAGGGTAGATGGGATGCTAGAAAAGACGTTTCTCTATTCAGAATCATAAACAAATTTACCATTTAAATGCTTGCAATGCAGTAAACAAACCTTTTATACACGGTTGCTTTCAGTCGCTGAAGCAGTTGTGTACTATAAACCATATACAAAGAAGCAGGATGTGTGTCTCTGACTTTTCCCCGAAAACCCGACCTGTTACTGGGGTGAGTATATTCAATTAGACATTACCACCACCTCAGGGTGATGTCCACTTAATTCAATCTATTGTGGCTCTTTGTCTGCCTGGTGACATTTTATTGGGGCATTACCAGCACTCCCACCGGGCCTGTAAAAGAACATAACCTCACAATGAGCATTCACCCTTAATCTGTCACCATCCTGTGGCTTCACACTCCTGCCCCCACAATCTGAATATGCCACTGATCTGATGTGGTTCTTGAAAGGAACAGTTTAATACACTTACTTGCTTGCTTTCTAGACTGAGATCCGAAGATTTCAGGGCTTCCCCCAAATAGTCGACAGAGCACTGGTCGACCAAAAGATCATTAGCCGACCAAAATTTCATTAGTCCATTGGTCGCAGGAAAAAATAAATAAAATTTGAGCCGTGTCTTCTCAAAATTAAGTGAAAATCTATGTGACTGGCGGCTGGCCTTAAAGGCTGGAGGGCTTTTAATTTTAAGGGCCAGATACTAATATTTTTTCTGACACATTCAGAATTAGAATCTGAAATAATTTGCAGGTGTCATTAACATGCGGCAGACGTATAGCGTGCGGCTGTGCGCACTTGTAAAATAATGGTTGGTTATTAATTATGTTGAATTCAGTCGCTGAGGCTATACTTGGGAGGGGTGTGTGTATATATTTATATATATATTTATATATATATATATATATACCGTTGATGAGTCGACTAATCGCTCTTAATGACGGCCACAGGTCAACCTGTGAAAATCCTTGTTCGGGGGGCAGCCCTAGAGGACTGATATCAATCTCATGTCCTTCTACACATGCACTGCACTCCTCAGCATTTATGATCTATGATTTAAACCGATATTCAACAGAGTACCATGCCTTTAGACTGTAAATACCAACCCTCATGGCCCAAATCCTCCTGAAACTCCAGATTAACTGAGCCAAGTCATGGTGCAAGTGCGGCTATTAAATCAGCATAACAGAGCTAATGTTAACGCGGTGTGTTCCTTAACCATCTTTTTGTACAGTTGACCGCAGAGCAAACCATCTTGTCACTTATAGTAACACCACCATACGAATGACCACAGACCAAATCAAGATGACAGAGATAGCATGCTAATGATGCTAATCCTGACAACTAGCCTCTGAGGAAAAGTGAGGAGGAGGAGGGTGTTCTTCCAACCTCAGTAAGGGGGCAGAGTAAGAGTAAAGGAGGTTTGGGGCAATTTACTTATTCAGGTCACAGGATCTGACAGGAGGAATGAGGATGAGGAGGATGAGGAGGTCTGGGCTGCAGCGAGGCTACGTGGGGAACTGCAGGGGGTCCGAGCGCCACTCAGCTGGGTCGCTCTGCCCTGAGGGAGGAGACAGTCTGCCCCTCCCCGTCCAGGTTTCATTTCATTTTGTTGATTTGAACGGCTCTGACAACAAGGTTGTGAAGTGACCACAAAAAGACAGATAAAATATAATGAATGAAAAACATGGACATAAGAGGAAAAAAGTGACTTATTTTTGGAAGCGAGATTTAAAGCACGTAGACACCTAATCTTAAAACAAGCAACAGAAGGAGAGAAAAAAGGACAAATATGCCAAGATGACAAGCAAAGATTAAAGACTGCTGTGTCTGAGTACTGTCTAGTGGAAAACTGCAGACAGAACAAGATGCATTAAATAATGTGATATCTGCACATATTCACAAATCCAGATGAAAGGCCTTTTATGACCTTTATAGGAACACCTGAAACTGAATTTAAAATAAAAATAAAGGCAAGAATACCGGGCCTGTTTCTGATGTAATATACTGTAGATAAAGAACCTGGTTCAATAAGAACAAGTACAACAGGAAATTAACTGGACGACACTTTCCCCAATACCTTGGTTAAACATAGAACAAGAACACCTTTTAAGAATTTAAATATTAATATGATTTAAGCAGCCACAGATATCTTCTATTGTAGGAGAAATTGCATAAAATAATGTATTAAAATGAATTAATGGGGGTCAGTGTGGTAACAAGGAGGCTTTCTTCCCCGTATCTTTCATTTAACCTGTCTTTTCTTATCGCACTCTTCACATCTCCTTCCCCATGCTCTTTTCTAATCAAACATCCACACCGTCCTTTCACACTTTCTGTTCCGTGTGCCATACTTTTTATTTCCTTTTTTTATTAAAACGGAACCTTGGTGCATTTTAATCAGCTGAAAGACGGGGGCAGCGCGTCACACTGTTTCCTAAACCATGAATAACATGATGTAAAACCCAGACGGTTAAAGCGTTTGCTCAGACCTGTCTTTTTCTGACACTGCAAACACAAAAGAAAAAAAAAAGGTCTTAGCCCTCACACACAGACACAGACTCGATGCCCCCAGATGTTTTGTGCCCGGGATACATCTCGACGGAAAACCAATTAGAGGCAGAATTGTACTCCGTCTCGTTAAATGTCTCTCATTAATGCCATTTAATTAAAGGCTTATCTCTTGTTGTGGAGGTGCCAGGGCCCTGGAAACCGTGCCTGAGCCAGTTAGCGGAGGAAGATAGAAGCAGGAGGAAATGGAAGAGGACCAGTTTTATGAAGTGGAGACAGACGGACTCTAGCCGACTGCCTAAACCAGTCTCATTAGGTACGTTATTTATGCTGATGAGCATTTGGAGTCTTTATTTAGTAACCTTCGTTTATCCAGGGACTGTTGAGTGAGCACAGATGCCTCTTCTGTGTTCACGTTTGCATATATTCACACTTGGGAGCTGCACAGCACAAGACAAATAGACTCTAAGGCGTGTCATCCATCTTGTGTATAAACACTTAGTCTATATCTCAGCTCCAGGGGTCAAATACTGCATTAATTGCAAAGCTGAGAAGGATAAATGAGACAAACAGACGGAGTTTCTCTTTACCCAAACTTCCAAGTTAAACAGCTTGTGTCCGTCTGCTGCGTTAAAGAAAATTGGGGTATGTCTCTGCTGCTTAATAAGACAGAATGTCATTAAGAAACCTTTCAACTAACCGCTGTATTTTACATCTTTTACTTCCCACTACTTTTAGAATCAGCTTTAGTTAACTTTTGTGGCCTTAATTTGCATTTGGACTTTATTTTTTACTGATAACCCATTGTTCCTAAACACAGAGGAAAGACTTTCATTTGACTACATAGCTATGCTAAGTAATTTATTTTTCTTTCTGGGAAATCACATCTTAATTACCCATAAGTGGCATAGGAATGCATGAGACACCAGCGTAGTCAGGATTTACAAGCAGGAACAAACCATTGCATGGGGTTGAACGGCATGACAACTGTTTTTTTGGCCGATTATGATTATCTTGTTTTGCTCATTTATAGTTCTGCCTCAGAAGAACAAGCCACTGCTCAGCAGATAGTGGAGAGACAGTGGGGAAAACACAGCATTTAGAGCCAGCGTATTTTCACATCTACTCTGAAATAAGCATTTATTTCCACCAAACCACAGCTGGTGATTGTTGGAACAGTGGAAAGACTTACTAAGATGGTTTTGGTGAGTTTTGTTTGAGTTTGAATGAAATGTGTTTTACGATGAATCAACACAATAATTCCCCTAGTATCTTTGTTCAGTGAAAGCAATTCAAAAGGTGAACAGTTATTTTTTTCAGTTTAATAAGGAAAATAAATGAAAGAATAGTTCCTTCCTTGACATTGTGAGAGTTTATTGTTTATTTATTAGACTAAAAAGCCAAGAGAGCTTGTGGAAAGTAGCAAACTTGCAGCTCAAATGCATCCTCTACTTTGTAACTGCCGCTTGCTAGTCTAAGGATGGTTGGTTAGTAAATTTTAACATAGCGTCACACCCTACTAATTAGGGGGGGAATGGTTCACAAAATCCACTGTTTGGTTCAAATCACGGTTCCTATCTATCAAAGAGTGAGTTAAAACAATGACCCACTTAACAAAAGCACTTGTTGTCTTTTTGCTGAGTATTCCAATCTGTTTGTGGTGTCTGTGGTGACATTTGCATGCTAAATGTAAATAGGCCGGCATGTTAGTGACGCTGCTGACAGCGGTTGGTCTGCAGGCTGAAGTCGTCACTGACGGTTATGCTGCCTTCACTTGTAATCAGAAATCAGGAAATTCCAACCGGTCAAAAAAGAAAACGTAGTGATGACATACAAACCGGATTCCAAAAAAGTTGGGACACTACACAAATTGTGAATAAAAACTGAATGCAATGATGTGGAGATGGCAAATGTCAATATTTTATTCAGAATAGAACGTAGATGACAGATCAAAAGTTTAATCCGAGTAAATGTATCATTTTAAAGGAAAAATATGTTGATTCAAAATTTCACGGTGTCAACAAATCCCAAAAAAGTTGGGACAAGTAGCAATAAGAGGCTGGAAAAAGTCAATTTGAGCATAACGAAGAGCTGGAAGACCAATTAACACCAATTAGGTCAATTGGCAACATGACTGGGTATAAAAAGAGCTTCTCAGAGTGGCAGTGTCTCTCAGAAGCCAAGATGGGTAGAGGATCACCAATTCCCACAATGTTGCGCAGAAAGATAGTGGAGCAATATCAGAAAGGTGTTACCCAGCGAAAAATTGCAAAGACTTTGCAGTTATCATCATCAACTGTGCATAATATCATCCGAAGATTCAGAGAATCTGGAACAATCTCTGTGCGTAAGGGTCAAGGCCGTAAACCAATACTGGATGCCCGTGATCTCCGGGCCCTTAAACGACACTGCACCACAAACAGGAATGCTACTGTAAAGGAAATCACAGAATGGGCTCAGGAATACTTCCAGAAACCATTGTCAGTGAACACAATCCACCGTGCCATCCGCCGTTGCCAGCTGAAACTCTACAGTGCAAAGAAGAAGCCATTTCTAAGCAAGATCCACAAGCTCAGGCGTTTTAAATGGGCCAGGGATCATTTAAAATGGAGTGTGGCAAAATGGAAGACTGTTCTGTGGTCAGACGAGTCACGATTTGAAGTTCTTTTTGGAAATGTGGGACGCCATGTCATCCGGACCAAAGAGGACAAGGACAACCCAAGTTGTTATCAACGCTCAGTTCAGAAGCCTGCATCTCTGATGGTATGGGGTTGCATGAGTGCGTGTGGCATGGGCAGCTTGCATGTCTGGAAAGGCACCATCAATGCAGAAAAATATATTCAGGTTCTAGAACAACATATGCTCCCATCCAGACGTAATCTCTTTCAGGGAAGACCCTGCATTTTTCAACAAGATAATGCCAGACCACATTCTGCATCAATCACAACATCATGGCTGCGTAGGAGAAGGATCCGGGTACTGAAATGGCCAGTCTGCAGTCCAGATCTTTCACCTATAGAGAACATTTGGCGCATCATAAAGAGGAAGGTGCGACAAAGGAGGCCCAAGACGATTGATCAGTTAGAGGCCTGTATTAGACAAGAATGGGAGAGCATTCCTATTTCTAAACTTGAGAAACTGGTCTCCTCAGTCCCCAGACGTCTGTTGAGTGTTGTAAGAAGAAGGGGAGATGCCACACAGTGGTGAAAATGGCCTTGTCCCAACTTTTTTGGGATTTGTTGACACCATGAAATTTTGAATCAACATATTTTTCCCTTAAAATGATACATTTTCTCAGTTTAAACTTTTGTTCAGTGATTTATGTTCTATTCTGAATAAAATATTAGAAGTTGGCACCTCCACATCATTGCATTCAGTTTTTATTCACGATTTGTATAGTGTCCCAACTTTTTTGGAATCCGGTTTGTACATTAGGGGTGGAACGGTTCACAAAATCCACTGTTCGGTTCTTATCATGGTTTTGGGGTCACAGTTTTTTGGTTCGGTTCGGTTGTTTTTTTCTATTTCTTTTAGATTCTAAAAATACATGCAATAATGCAAAAACTGAAATAATGAGGGAGCTTGTTTAGGGATTACTGTAACAGTCTTAAATCAAAGTGAAGTGAGATTTTGAAACAGTAGGAGAGACATTGCTGCATTTACGCGTTTATATATTTATTTGGCAAAAAGGTAAACAATTGTTTGCCCTCTAGGTAAGAATGTAAACACTTTTACATTTTTCAAATCTTAGAAAAAATGAAGATAATAGGATTTCTTTCACTAAAATACGCACAAACAGCAATCACTGAACTGAATATGCTATGCTATGCAATTCATTTGGAACTGGGGCCGGTTGATGAAATGATCCAAAATGCGGGGCTGTAAAAACATGGGCATCACATTATTGGATATTGTAAAACAATGCAGCAACATAGGAGTGCATATAGTATATTGTCTCTATTTTATCAATGTAAATATTAGCCATAGGCCTCAAAGTGCAACAAGCTTGTCAAAAACAATCCTTGTTAAATGAACAAACCTGTTAACCAGAGGTTTTCACTCCATTATTGGACTAAAGTTAAGTTTGAGGCTCTTCTCCTTTAATTTAATTGATGATGATTTAACCACAGATTTAACCAGACAGAAACGATTGAGAACAACAACAAAGTGGTGCTTAGCGAGCTGTTGCCAAGAGGATTAAAAAAAACCACAAAGAAGAGCGTAGCGGGAGCATGCGTAGCGGGAGCATGCGTAGCGGGAGCATGCGTAGCGGGAGCATGCGTAGCGGGAGCATGCGTAGCGGGAGCATGCGTAGCGTTGTGGTCGCGCGCCTACAGGGCTCGCATGGAGCAAATCCACCAGCATGCTGGGATTTAACCCGCTGAGATGAAAAGACAGCGGTCATGAAGGCTTACACTATGTTGCACCTCATAAACCGAATGGTACACACGTGTACTGAACTGGTAGTTGCTGAGGGAGGGGAGAGTCCAACCACTTCATATCTCCTCCACACTTTAACAGATGATCTGGAGGTCCATTGGGATCAAGAAATATAATTTCAAGCAGTTTAGCTAAGCTAACGTAATGCTAACATGTTGATGTTTACCAGGTATTTGGTCATAATCCAGACAATTGGACAAATTCAAACTCAGGCCTGATGATGCTGTTCGAGGGTCAGGGGATCACAGTTTTATGCCATAGATGACTGTTAAAGGTCATGGCAATCCATCCAAAATCGTTGAGCTATTTCAATAAAACTCCCAAAAACTCAACTCATGAGGGGACTAGAGGAAAAGTCAAGGACAACAAACATTGGGATTCTTGATTAGTGAACATGTATGCCTGATCGCAAGTTTGCTGTCTTTGAATCTGGAACAAAGTGGTGGACCAGCTGGTTCTAGGTATGGCAGTATTTGGTCATAGCGCCGCTAGCATGGTTAAAAACATTAGCTTCTAATTTAAAACTGACTGAAAATTCACAAACATTAATCAACTTTGAATAATCCAGGTCCTTCAGCACACTGTTGAAGCCACGTTGTTATTGTTGATTATGAGAGCCTAGGCAATATTGTTTTGTTTCTTTTGTGCTATAGAACATTAAGCAGCAACCAGAATTCGTAAATGAAGTTTATACACATGTTTAACTCCAAACTGTTGGGGTAACTGGTGGGTGTAGTATGTGGGTCACTGAAAACAGCCCAATCCTTGAACACTGAGTCCTGATGTGGGATTAGAGCAATCTAGCCAAACAGGCTTTAAGTTTTCATTACATATGTTTATTTCTTTTCTGTATCCCCCTGGATTTAGGAAGCTATTATATTTAAGGCTTTGGTCCAGGTTCTCCGGAGGGAAAGCAATTGGAAATCAAACAGTGACACCTTAAAGCCATCAGTGACAGAGGGCGACGCAGTGCCAATACTGTGACTCACCGTTGATGACCGGGGTGTACACTACGATGCCAGCCAGATTTGGGTCAGACACCGTCTTGTCCAGGATGAGCCCTCCGATGCTGCAGAACACAAAATAATTAGATCATTACCTGTATTACAGTGTGTGCGCGTGCATGTGTGTGTGTGTGTGTGTGTGTGTGTGAGAGAGAGAAAGACAGAGAGGGAGACAAAGGGCGGGGGCATGGAAAGAGAAAGATGGAGCATGCTTCATCTAAATGATGCCCACAGTGAATTTGTGTGCTCATGTATAAATGGAATTAAAACGCTTTGTCAGCTTCACTGACTGGTGAAGACTAAAATAGAAGGAGACTTTCAATAGTTCAGTTTATTGCGTCTAGAGACAACATTTGTTTCACTCTTCAATAAAAGCCTTAGAAATGTAATATCACATGCACTGAGTGGCGAATGAGACACTCAGTCCCTTCCTACTGGCTGTATTTAGTGAGACTGCCAGGCTCAAGGGGACCCGAGGGTGTATGTGTTCAGGTTCTGCAATTTGTTTAGGGGATGAGTCATCAAGCGAACCAGACACTGGGAGTTGCAGGCACAGAATAGCTGTTCTTTCCCCTTTGAAGCACGCACACGCACACACACACACACACACACACACACACACACACACACACACACACACACACACACACACACACACACACACACACACACACACACACACACACACACACACACACACACACACACACACACACACACACACACACACACACACACACACACACACACACACACACACACACACACACCTGCTGATGACCATGGCGGTGATGACTGGCTCCCATCCGGAGTAGAGCAGGGTACGGCTGGCTGGGTGTTTGGAGGAGATGACGATCCACAGAGGAGTCAGACACATGAAGAAGGCGCAAACCAGTGACGACACATATGGGTAGGTATCTGGGGAAGAGGAAGGGATGCATTCATTTTTTTTTTTTTTTATTCATTTTCCCATTTGGTTGGCTGCAGTTTGGAGTCGATCCCGGTGTGGACATGATACAGAAATCATCTGGGAACTATTTAAATGTTTTCAGAACCAATGCCAATATGATGTACGACTTTGAGAAACAATACCAAAATAGTACTTCTGAAGCAACTCATCATGAGGGACACAAACATGTTTTCTACAAGACCTGCTTCCTCCCTTTTTTTAATACAGTGAAACAAACTCTCAATGTAGGTAGTTTCATATCTCAATAATGATATACAGTATATATATCAGGATATAGCATGTTATCTGGTAAAACAAAATGACAACAACGGCCGAACCTGTGTTCTATTACAATCACTTCTTCCGTCAGTGAGACACCTTTTCATCGATAGGAATAGAATGACGACTACATTGGATTTTTATTCTGGTCTGTTCAAGCAACGCGCTGGAGCACAGCACTGTAGCGTTGTAGAAATGCGAGGCTCGGGCCTGGAAATCATATTTTGAAGGGGCGTTACATCACGACTTAACAGCTGGACACAAATATCCACATGGTAAAGCAGATGTGTATACCCCTGAGCCAATTAAATACTCGACAAATGAAAAGTATTTTCTCATTTCATGAACGACTTTAGTGCAAAATGAACACACCAGTTTCAAGTGAAATTATAGTCAACCCCTCCAGCTTTACACTGACTATGTTTACATGCAGACACACAAATACATAGAGATCAGATAAGACAATACTTTGATCTGAAGGTGCTGTACTGAAAAGACTTTGCCTCCACGCAGTTCTTGACAACCGTTCCCCAGCTCGTCAAATCCCAACGCTTTCTGACGGCCCTCACCGGTGATGACACACAAGGCTCTCACATGCACGCGAGGATCAAAACAAACAACAGAGTGACTTCATTTTCTGCTCAAGGCGTCATTACTTCACTATTTCTTTACAAAGCAAGTATTTGTTAGCTGCTATATTAACCTCTTCTTCCCTGAGTCCGTTTTTGAGGTTCCTGCTCGAAAATGACATGCTCAGAATAAATGGGGTATATCTCTGTAATTACAAGCTTTATGTGCATTATCTTGGTATTACAATAAAGGTTACACATGTGAGATGGCATCAGAAGTGTAAGCAGCACTATTAATGCAAGTGTGTCAGAGTAAATGCAGATGGAACAAAGCAAAAATGGAAGAATTTCTTCCCTCGCCAAAAAAATTTTGTCATTTTATATAAATATTCCTTTGAAAATAATGCCACAGTAGCCAAAAAACTCAATAAAGCCATGGAACAACATCTGGACATCACCTGTGAGAAGTTTGATGCTGCTGAAATAAAGTAGAGGAACAATTATAGAGGTCTTATTGAAGAAATATATAGGCGTCCTCAAGTTTGGCATATTTGGCACGATTTGGCACAACTTGGCACCATTAGTGCCATTTGAGATTTCTTAGGTACCACGTTGTAAAATTAATTTAATTTAATTTAAATTTCATTTTGGATCTAAGAGAAAACAGTTTTTGGAAAAAAAAAAAAAATAATAATAAATAGGACCCCCCCCCCCCCCCCACACACACACACACACACATAAACCCTACAAAATAACTACATTTGTCTCCAAAAGGGTCAGATTACTGTATTCACTATAATACAACAATAACTGTAATAATATAATAATAGTAGGGACATAGTAATTAAAAATAGTAACAATAATGATGGAAATCAGCAACAGCAACAACAACAATGTGCCACTACAAAGTGCAATAGCAAAGTGCTGGCCAAAATATTCTGCAAACAACTATTTACAAGACACAGATCCGTGGCTTGCACAGCCACAGGAAGATAAAGTGCATAAAAGCAGCAGAACAGCGAGTGTCAGTCCGTGTATTCACACCAGCCTCAGTCTGTCACCGTGCGTCACAGCGCTAACGGCGCTAGCGCCGTTAGCGCGACAGAGCCCCTTTGCCCTTACGCGGGGCTATATCTTCCGTCCACATTGGTCAATCTTGAAGCATGACACCTCGTTGGAATCGTAAGAACCAATAGAATCAAGTTGTGAGCGTTTTTTTCACTTAAACCACACGACTAGCGAATCACAAAGGGATAAGGACGAGCTACACTACGTGACGGACAGGCGCTATGACCCAATCAGAGCCTTTGAAAAGCCGGCTTAGCAGGTCAAAGAAGGCGGAAAGACCTCCAAAGCATGCTGGGAGATGTTGTCCTTCCATTTCAGCGGTTTTTATTTCTGTGGATTAAACTTTTCACTGTGATACTGCAAAGGTAAGACAGCATTTCTGGTTTTGGTTTTCAAATGCGCTTGTTGTTTTCTGTCATATTTGGCTGCTGGATCAGTGAAACTTGGTCGTAGAGTGATAAAAATAGTATTTTTGGAACGTGTGGAGACTCTGCTATGGAGTGGATGCAGTGAAATCTTGCTGATATCAGAGCAGCCACTGTGCCAGCTTTATTTGTCTGTGTTGCTCTTATTTCTGTTTTTTCGCCTCATATTGTTTGATTGCTCGCTGTTGTAACTGTGTTTGTTGGTCATACAAATGGTTTATATGAGCATGTAGAAGAGATTCTTAGCTTTCTGGTGGTATCCAGCATGTGTGTCTGTATGCAAGCTACATGTTGCTGCAGAGGGGGATGTTGTTATACTATCTGATTGCCCCCGCCGGCGGGGGCTTCAGGGAAGAAGAGGTTAATGCAATGAATGTTGAGATTAGCTTCCTTAACTACACTGGGAAAATTCCGGGACAGAATTCTTAGTTGAAGGCACGCAGGAGTTTAATTATAAAGCTGAATGAACGAATAGATCAAATCATGCACACTGCCATTGGAGAACACCACACACAATTATTTTAACCATGTTTGGGTTCCAGGTGGACACTTGCACATTATTTTTATGCGGAGAACCCAGTCCTGAGCTGTATGCACTGCTGCATTTTGGGAAATGGAGCATAATGGTTGGAGAAACTTGTGACTGAAAGGCTGCCAGTTGCAGCCCTGTTTTTTATCGCACCCAACTGAGTAGTAATGTGGAGTGTGGTGGGAAAACAATCTCTCAAATGATATAATCAGAATATATCACATCAGTTTTTCTCAGAAATTTGAGGTATGTACTTATTATTATCAATTTAGATGGTGAAACTCTGTATAACGATATCTCCATAAATTATTTCATCACCATACTATTGCGTTGAAAGACGATAAACAACCGACTGACCGAGTCCTAACACAAACACCAAATGAACTTGCTTATTGGTAGCTCAGTTAATTGCATTTCTTTGGGAATATGCACATTTTAAATAATTTTAGCCAGCATAATAAAAAGGACTTAAATATGTATTTTTATGCAAGCTAAATCTTTCATATTAACCTGACTCCGCCAGATGGATTGATATGCATTTGCTCAGAATATTCATCTGGGAATTCTCTTTTGGACATCTTTTGGGAAGGGGTGAAAATACTGGTTGCTGATTGGATAAACCATCTATCACAAACATACGGGCCAAACCAACCAATCAGATCAACAAAGAGTATGACGTACAAACAGTGCATCAAGGCAAAGCTCAGAAAGTAAACAACATGAAAAAGGATATTTGCTGTTTGTGTAACGTGAATTTATGGATAAAAGGCACAATTTCAGGTGCCCGGTATTCCAACAGAGGGATCCAAGAGAAAAAAGTGTAAGCGAGCAGCTAACAGAATTAGGGCTACCGCTGTCTGAACATGTGTCAAGATCAGGTCGGATTTGCGTGCGTTGCTTCCGCTTGCTTGGTAGACTAGAGGAGTTTGCTGTTGGTGTCACACTTAAAATTGCCTTAAAACCAACGCTGATTGGACATTCGCTTGGCAAACAGCTCCAAATTTTCTCAATCACACGTTACCAGAGTGATCTGCGAGTAAAATACAACTTTTTGGTATTGTGACATCTCTAGTTCATGGTTATTTCTATTGTCCCACTATGGGAAATTTTAAATTCATATGTATCCCAGGAAGCTTTAGTTGGTACGTCGCAAATCCATAAACCAATAGCTGTCTGATTTGTGAAACACTGTTCGACAGGGGAACAACTTCGACACAACACCGGCAAAAAAAACCTCAGAGTGTAATGTCAGTACAGAGAGGAAACACACGGCCATCGTAGCGGTCAGCCACTGACAGTTACAAGCTAACAAGCTAACAAACAGCAGAAACTAGGCCAGATGCAGAATTCCTAACTCAGGGAGAAACAGTAGATGTGTTTTGCCATCTCTGAGATTGTAGGATATCCATGTTAAACAAAATATCAGTCATAGCAGAGTAGTTTTTTAAATGCTTTAACACGTGTCTGGAGTGGGACTTTAACAAAGTAATACATTGTATGAATCATGTGTAATAATGTTAAATGTTCTTAAATAAGTTCTTTGTTTTAGAAAGCAGCCTTCTGAGTCCCTATGTAGAGCTGTACTGGTGCACAATCCACATGGAATAGGTCCATTTCATTCCATTTCAAAAATGGACCAATAACCCCCTCTAAAACTGGTATTGGTCTCAAAAAATTGGTCAGGCTTTACAAAAAAAGTCCCAGCAAACCAAAAGGGCTCTTGCCTTTGTTTCCTGTTTTCAGAACCTTGAGGTACACTTAACAGACAAATGACACAAGACTTGCAGTCTCTGCAATAGATGCTGCAAACCAAACTATTTCTGACAAATTCTCTGCTCGCAGCTTTCATCAACATCGTAAAGTTTTCCACTGAGGTTAAAGAAAAGTAGTCAGGAGAGGGAAAAGCCTTCAGTCCACCTGTGCTTCATATGTTTTAATGCGAGAGGAAAGTGGAGCACCGGGAGGAAAGACACACCAACACGTGGAAGGTTTCTCTCACTTCCTCTCTACAACTGTGCTACATTGTTCAAACTTCAATACAGCACACGCAACTATTTTGAAATAGTAATTAGGATAAAACACCTGCTTAGAGCTAACCCCCAGATGTGTTCCAGCAGGATCCAGTTTCAAGCACTAAATAACAGCCATTAGGAAACCGTCCCAGATTTATTATCTCTATGGTCTCGTAGCTGGAGAGCAGAAATGGCCCTATGTTCAGTCCTTCAGTCCCACAATGCACAGCTAAGAAAGATATGCAGAAAGATGTTTGAGAGGGGAGCCTTGTCCCAAATCAATCCCCCCAGATGACACCGAGTTAAAATTCAGTTTACATAAACATCTGACACCCTGCCATTGAGTATCCCCGCTGCCGTGAATGAACCGATGAAAGAACAATTGATATTCTTGTCCATCTCTGGTGGAATAAATTTTACTAAATGCTCTGCCAAGAAAAAGAGTGTTACTGCTGCCAACTCTTTCTTCTAGTTGAGAAATGGCAAGATGCTTCTAATGCACGAGAAAGAAATGAAGATCCTGGTAGTACTGCAATAGCAGAGCCATATTCCATGCTTGTGATGACAGAAGTGCATCCAAAACCCAGCATGAGTTTGCAAATGTAAAGAATGCCATTTTGGTAAGTAAGATGTTTCTCTGCCAAGCACTCCTGTTAACTCGGGATGAAATAACGGTGCAACATTCCCGCCTTAAGCAGGCTGTGGCAAGGGGGCTAGTGAAAAAGCTCTGATAAGCTCTGACTGCTGTTATTTGTGCCACTGGCTGCCTTTGTCCACAGCAATGGGGGCTGAGGCTCATGGGTACTGTAGCTCATGCCAACCTGGATTAAAGTGGGTATGTCCACGTGATTGAAAACGACTTTTTTTTCTCCGTCGTTCTTAAACAGCCGTCTGTCCTCGAGGCCCCCCAGTCCCAAAGCACTCACACGGTCACTTTTTCACTAGATCTAGTGACTTTTCACACCTTCTTAGCAACAGTACTCATAAAAAGTGACTACCCATCAATTTAGCGACTTATTCAGACCATCAGGGAAAAGGGAGAAATATGTGGTCGGCCTAATTTATTCCCATACAGTCGCTCAGAGACCAGTTCAGTAAAGAGTCTATGGGCCTGTCTCTCTCCTCTCACGCTGCAGCACTGTTGTTGTCATGTGACCCCGCGGGGGTTAGAGGTCGGAGGGGGGGGGGGGGGGGGGGGGCGATGACGGCATCGTTAAACAAAGTATGAGTTTTCGCCATCCAGAGGACAACGCCACGGGGGGGCGTTTTAAAATCTTCCCACTCTGGGACCAGGTTTTAAAAAAATCCCGTTTTCAACGCCGGCTCCATGTGGTTGGTTGGACAAAACGATACTAAAGTTGTGCTGTTACAGGAAAACCCGTCTCCGTGTGGACGGGCCCTTAGAAACAAAGCTAAAAGTATGAACTGGTTAAAGATCTTCTGTAACATTGTGAAATTATCCCGGAGACTCCACTCCCACTTTCTTACTCTATTTGGTATTTTTGTCTGAAATGACTACTTTAAGTATAATCTGTTAAATATATTGGCACACACGCTTTAATTCAGGCATTCCGCCCTGGAGGCAAATTATTCTGCCAGTTTATGGCTACACGTAATGATGTGGTGAATAATAAAAAAAACAAAACAAGATACATCGATGATAATGTCCTCCCTGTTATTTGTCATAACACTGTAGATGAATATGTGACTTGTATATGACTCCCATTCTGCTGGTGTGAATGCAGCCGGTGTGAATGCAGCCGGTCCCTCAGTAATTGAATCTAGATCCAATTCAGATTATTTTTTCCTCGATACCAGCCATTTCTTCCTGTTTTGTCTCCAAAAGGGATATGGTTCTCTCGGGAACTGCTCTGGGCCAGTGTTGCCACATCCACACAAACAAACATGCTGTGCATGCTCACAAGTTTTGGCTCCATTTCTTGGTGTCTGTGCTCCATCTAATGCTCTTGTTATCCCTGCTTTTAACTTTTGTTGAGCCCTCTCACTAAAGCACTCTGAAACAATCCTGTTTGTTAAAAGCACTTATAAATAAACCAAACTGGGCTCGACTTGGCTCCTGTAGCTACTTTTTCTTGCCGGTGTCTCATCTCTACTCACCTGGTTTGCCTCAAAATTAGAAGCATTAGAGGCTTGAAATTCTTATCTGCATAAATAATCATGCAATTTAAATTCTGTCAGCTTCTCCAATAGCTGACAGTTAACTGACCAGTAGCTCTAATGTAGCAGGAAAGTGTCGGCATGACTGGGCTCAAGAACAACAGAGCCACTGTCCTGTAATGACACAGCCAGACAGGCTCACTGCACTGCCCTACCATGGAAATATCACATCTCGAGTGTGTTTAATACATTCATTCACAGCGCTAATTTGTTCCTTTCATTGTGGTGAATATCTGTGTCATGCAATTAGACCAGACGGGGTTAGTTCATACGAAACTACTTTCAGAGGAAATCGGTCCCAGTGTTCGGTGTATTAAGTGATATAAGGTGGTGCAACGAAGGTCTGGGTGTGACATGAATTAAACATGTGGAATGTGTGGTGGGAGGAAAAGAGAAGGTCTGTTCTGTTACTGGGGAGCAGTGGTGCGACAAAGTGAGGCAGGAGGGACCTCTACTGGCTGACTGAGGGAAGTGTCTCACTACAGAGCACCCCAGCTTAGAACCATTACCAAGAGAAGATGGACAAACTTAACTCCATTATAAAATCAGGCACGGTTGTCAGTGCGTTTTGTGTTACTTACTCGAAACTAGGATAAAATTATATTCCATTTCAGCATTATCATCTTATGAATGCATGTAGAGAAAATTTAAAACAATTAGTCATGTTACACTCCGAGGTAGCGTTCACGCTGTTGTTGTTTTCGCACATCGTGGCCGTTTAGTTTCAGTCACAATGACTCTTGACGAACAAATGATGCACTTTACTGACCCTGATGTGTTTATTTAGGTTCTGTGGTGTCACAAAGAGCTTTCCAAGCAATAACTGATTGAGAGAATTATTAGTCCAGACTGACATGGGTCACCGTGCCCTGCCCCACCACTAACATGCCCTTAAGTGAGCCCTCGATCTGCTTGTATTGTCCGCACCAGGGTTTGGTTGACAGCTTTAACATCAGCCCAAACCAAGCGTGCTAAATGGGCAACCACATCAGGGATGGTTTTAACTGCACTGAAAAGGATGGGTAGCCTGGAAACCAGATGAATCTGCAGAGCTCATGTTCCATTTACTTTTGCAGATATGCCTGGTCCTTCTCCCATTCGAACAGATTTCCAGATGGTCAGATCCTTGGGAAGCCCATTAACCGTTTATCTGATGTGGTGAATGTTTAAGACGATGACTGAGTCAAGATTCTGTTATTGTGTTGCCTATTTCTCTTTTTAGCTGTCATTTGAGAAAGTTTGTGACCTGGACGCATTTTTGTACTGCTTCAAAACAGACCAAGCACCGCCCTAACTTGCATGTGGGGCTCAGTGCTACGTTGTCTAAAAGTATTTGGCATGCGCCCTTATGACGCCCCTACAAAATCAAAAATTACCTGAGAGGTTCCAGACTGATACACATATGCAAATTACAAGACCACACTCCAGCAATGGAGTAGACTCTGGGCTGTTAGGGTCCGGTTTTCTTTAAAACAATCACATCTTTTCACTGCTAAGCCCTGGATGTATCAATGATACCCTCGCAAAACCAACAGTAGAGATAGCAGAAAGGTCAGCAATGTACCTCTGGTATGTCAGTTTAGATTGGCAATGCCAGGATACAGGTTGGGTGTAAAAGCACCCCGAAAACGCATCTGCTGTTTAAAACACAAATGAGCAAGGATCACATTTCCTGTGACGACTCACATGCACGCTCTACATGTGCAGTGAACTGTTATCACTAATGTGTTAACTTACTTCTTTATGGTGACAGGACAACAGATGTTGGAAAGAGAATGGCCTCACTGAACTCACTGGGGTTGTGCTGTGTCAGACTTAATATTTACAAACTTTTAGTTTTTTTTTCTTTTCAAATGAAGCTGAAAGCTGCATGTATCTGGTAGAGATGGGCACGATTACTCAACCTTTCAAGTAATGGTTCAGTATAGCTGCTTAGGCCATAATAGAGTGAGGCCCGCTTACATGATACGCAGGAAAAACGCTGTTCCATTGTTTGAGTTCATTCTCTACACAGCGGTGAGGAGCTGCTGTTGCCTTTTCAGACATGTTCCAAATCAGCCCTCAGTTTTGCCTCTCTGTCATAATACATTTTCTCCACCCTTGTCGCTGTTGTTTGCCGTGACGGTGGCTTGTTCTCAGGCTTGATTAAAATAATGTGCTCGCAGAAGCTTCGCCATCCACAAAATTTAACAGCAGCAAAAAAAGTACGTTTATTTTAATTTTGCTTAGCCAAAATGGTTAAACACTGTTATAAGGAACTGGAAAATGAGTGCCCCTCTAGTTTAGTGCCATACAGTAATCTCTATTCTCGTGCTGAACACAGTTGACGGTATACAATCATGAACAGCGTTAAGTGTAGGCTGTAACCAGGACTCATCAGGATTTCACCTAATGACAGAACTTCATAGGAGTGGTGTAAAAGGAGGGCAGGACTCAGTAAAAAAACAGTAATATCTCCTACTGATGTGATCAGCTGTAATGAAACCCTGCAGACATGGTGAGTCACTCCTGATGAAGTTACATAGCTTGACTATGACTGTAGCAGCCTTAAAATGTAGAAGTTGTTCACCTACCCAGGCACTTGTAGAGGCCCTGGCTTATCCAGGCCAGGATCGCCAAGGTTATGAGGTCACCAAAACTGGCGGCAATGGGTGTGGCTACGTTGTCTGGGTTGATGCCGGTCTTCTTCGAACCCACAATTACACCCACCATGATGATACCTGAACATGACGCAAAAAGGTTACATCATTTAAGTAAAGGTCACCACATTACTGGCAACTTTCAGACATAATTAGACAACCAGTCGGTCAGAAGGATGTGTTTTTGTAATCCTCACTTTTTTTGTTACAAAGACTGTTTGGAAAGAGGACAGAAGGGGCCCAGATTCTCCATAGCAACAGTATTAACAATTTATTTTCCCTGTGGTGCTCAGCTGTCACTGTGCGTGCGTGTGTGTGTGTGTGTGTGTGTGTGTGTGTGTGTGTGTGTGTGTGTGTGTGTGTGTGTGTGTGTGTGTGTGTGTGTGTGTGTGTGTGTGTGTGTGTGTGTGCGTGCGTGCGTGCGTGCGTGTGTGCGTGCGTGCGTGCGTATGTGTGTTTACCCTGCAGCAGGGAGGCTATAAAGGCCGTGGCCACGCTGCTGGAGCAGAGCAGCACAGCGTGGCTCATCTGGAATTTCCCTTCCGGGATCCAACCAAGAACCACGGCTGCTACAGCAGCCAGGAAACCCACCACAGTGGCCTGAACCTGGAGGAGAGAGAGTGGGATTTACCATGTTGTGTTCTTTTATTGAGCAACAAAAACAAGCATGGCTATGTGTGAAACCATGGAAACAGTGGTTACGGGATTATCAGGAGGGTCACTTTAGGTATTATATTGTATGTTCCATACAAACATGATTGTGAAATACTGTAATTAGCATCATGTCCAGGGCAGCTTTTTACAACCCATTACATAACACTTCCTGCTGATGCGTGTGTCATTGAGTAACATATCGGACAAAACGGCTCGTCAAAACACTGTGAGGCGCGTGTGTTATTGTGTGCTTATCAGTGTGTGGGTAGATGATTAGCAGGGAATGTACTCAGACTGTTTTATTGATCTGTCTGTGTAGTAAAACTGAGTGAACGGGCTCCTGGATCCAACCGACAGCCACCTCTGGTAGTGTATCAAGAATATTACGGACCATATAACATCCATAGTGTTACATACATATGATAGTACGTGGGTGAGATTTTATGCTTAAATTTGACTATTTTCACCTAAATCAAAACATAGAGATTGTGGATTAATTCAAACAATCTTTGTGGCATTAATTCATTCTTAATGAAAAGGCAGCAATGGCTGTCTGTGTATGTAGATGGTTAAGGGCTCAACTGTGTGTTACCTGCTTCAGTGCCAGGTTGCCTATGATTAGATTCCACTTCTCTATTGGAGAATCCATCTTGCCCACATTCACCTGTGTTGGGAGGTAGGACAGAATAAAGAAAAGGAAAAACAGTAACATTCTACATTCATGAACTTAAAAGGCCACTCCAGTACAGTTTGATTACAGTTTTCTTCACATCCAACATTCAAGATTTTTGACTTTAGTTTGGTTTTCGACAGGTGACATGCATTTTTTCAATCTTATGTTATTTGTCACAGGGTCTGTCATTTCCCCGCTTCCCGTTCATTATCTATGTGAGCAGCCGTGCAATGCTTTCTGGCAGCATGGAGTTTCGAACGAAACGAGTTGCCTACTACTATGCATAAAGTTGTGGTCCAGGCTACTTTATGCAAATCGGGAGCATCCATGGTTAATCTAAAATGAAGACAGATTTAACAGATGTATAGATGTTTCTTTGCATAAAATGTTTTCAGAAATACATTTTGGTGAACTATTTTCATGATACCAGAGTTTCCAAACCAGCCGTTATGATTGTCCGTTTTGAAATCTGTGCAGCCATCGCCGTTGTAGGGGGTACATGTTTGCTCAGTTGGTCATTGGTCATTCAGGAGAAATTGATAACTGCTTGTGACAAGGCCATCAAGCTTGCAATGCTGGGAAGCGTGGCGACCTCTTGCATGCAAAAGCGACCGCGACGAACTAGTATTACTGTAATTAGCAAATAACTTCATGTGGGGACCAGTGTTTTTAGAGTGACCCAATACTTGTTGGGACCGAGAGTCTGGATATCTCAGCCTTTGCTGCTTCCATTCTGTCAGCCTGTAAAATAATTCTTAGTCAATTAACACAACAAATTGTTTGTTGTCTGTGAAACTGAGTTTCTCCACAATAAATCATGCTAAAGCATCACTTTAAAGCTTGTTTTACAGGAGATGTGTTCATCAGTTTATTAGAAATAAGTCATTCAGCATGAAAACAGCTTTAAAAATAACTAGCCGACTAAAAGCAAAATGTCAGATTAGTCGGCTAAGAAAGGGCAGCCCTACATTTCTGACAATTCTCTCACAATTCTCCTCCTGGAAGTGAGATGCTAAAGTGCTGGAATGTTTTTTCAGTTATCTTCTCATTTAATAGAATAAAATAATATTTAGCTGGAGGTGAGATGGTGACATGCCTTAGGACTTGACAGGTTTCATCCTCAAAAATAAAATGTTTATCATCTGCAGTCCCAGGATCACAGCAGCATGCCCATGAAAATACTTACATCTACCCACATCTCAATTAACATTAAATAAATGTGCTATGCAATGCAGGTACTAACATAACCTGTGCTAAAATGGAAACGTCCTGCCACACGTCTGCATAATGCATAATTCCTCACACTGTAAGGCACTGTGTGTTTCATAGCTGAGCCTAAGGAGAGTGTGAACAAAAGACAAATTGTTTTTTAGGACGCCACAGAGCAGTATCAGCTCACACTGAGCTCTTCTGTGCGTGTTGACACAGCACTGTGAATGTGGAGCCTGTATGCCGGAGGCCAACAGGAAGAGCCAAAAAGCAAACAAAGTAAGAATTCTGCTCTGTCACTTTTTCAACTTCTTCTGCTTTGTGGATACACACACAAAGATGTGGATACACAGAGAAGTATCTGAAAGGTTCTGCTGAATAAGTGCTTCATGCACTTGTGGACAGGATTGTACCTACTTACACAGGTGCATAATGCAGTTTTATGGGATAGACATGCTGCAAATGTATGAACTTGTGGCTCAAACCTGTCCCCTCCTCCCTCCTCACTGCTCCTCTCTTCTTACACTGTTTGCAGAAGCGGACCAAAACATTTGCTATCTAACTGTCTGACCTCAATCTGCTACATCAGCAGATTCCTCCTCTAATTACTGATCTGCAAAGGTCTAACATCAAAATCCATTCAAGATACTACTCAACAGTAATTAAATGAAACTTTCCAAAGTAATTATAACTTCAACCTAGAAAGGGGCAGTGAAAGCCGAGACAGCTGCACTGACAACGAACGCTAGAGGCTGGTTCTGTTTTCTTCTCAATTTCACCTGACAGAAGAGAAGACGTTGCAGCTGTAATCACAGACTGGAACGTCTCACAGGTGACCGACTACAACACACAAAGAGTCTTTGGAGATGAGACACCACCGCAAAAAAAACAACCACACACCCACATAATGGCACCCCACATCTAGAAGATCGCCTGCAGTAGCTTAAAGGACATGATGTGAGGCTGGCTGGAAACTTTTCTAATGTTGCAACACAATAAAAAACGAATTAGCTTTCTGTTACCTGGGCTGTAGCATTAAAAATTGGAGTTGCAGCATGACGCTGGACAAGTTGGGGTAGAAAATTTAACATGTCATCTACAGAAAGTAAATTGGATGACAACGGTGTGGAATTGTTATCTGAGCCAGCTAAAACTGCATTATGATAATATACGGGCCGTCAGATCTTCAGTTGTGCAAGCTGACCATTTCCATAGTTGCACATTTACGCCTTTTTAAGCCTTTTAGTGACAAAAGCTAAACCCATTCCAGCTGAGAATATAAACATTAATTAGGTTGTTTCATACATAAAAAAAACTGCCTCGGTGTGTCATTGTGCCTGTATTCAGAGAGTGAGAGTTTGTCTCACCGCTGTGGAGAGCCTTGAGGCCAGAGTCATCTCCAGGTTCCCCTTCAGGCCGAGTAGAGCAGGAACCAGGATGAAGATCTCTGTGATGTACTGGAATGCCTCCCAGTGCTACGGGTGACATGGAAAGATAATACAAAACATGTCTGAACATCTACTTACTGCACTTTCACTCGCTAAGCTATTATTTAGATAACGGAAATAGAGCATTCACCGTTACAATGTACTTAGCCCCCGGACTAAATCCAATAGAGTCAACAGAGTGGTTTTGTCTCTCTTGTCAAGAGTAAAATTAAACTCCTCAAACTACTGTACACATCCATTACCGCTCAGTACCAACTGGTTAGCTGAGAAATTCTAGTTTTAGCTGGTGGGCTTCTTTAGCATGCAGATCAAATCTGTCAATCAAGACAACCCCCGAGGGTTCGCCCCCAGGGATACACACAAAGTTTTGGGAAGAATACTCAATGTAAATTTACACAAAAACACCACAGGGAGCTTTAAAATAGACATGATGTTTTACAGTCAGGAGCTTGTGGCCAGCTGTACTTTAGAATCCATTATACAACTTGAGTTTTATTTTTGTTGCTTTGGCCATCATTCCTATTATTTAGAATAGCATTTTTGGGCCTAGAGCTTGAAGATTCTGACCATGTTATCGCAGTGTGCCAGGTTATAACCTTGCCATGCTCCCTAGCTAGCTAGGGGAGGAAGCTAGTAGCTAGTGAACATGGCTGTAAACAACGCTGGATTTAAAATGCAGTCTGACTTCCTGTTTCATCTTTGACCTGCTGCAATTAACGTAGGTGCGCACAGGATTTTACTGAGCAATGAAAAAATGATTCCAATACGTTAAAGTTCTCTCGCTTTTATTTTTCCCTCCAAATCAAGTGGGTTGGATCACTGGTTCTCAAACTGTGGTACTTGTGCCACTGATGTTACTCAAGCTCTCTCTGGTGGTGCGCAAATGACTCTCCAAAATAAAAAAAATAAAAAACATTAATTACTTAAATAATAGAACACTAAGAAAATACTTAAACTTTTAAGATCTGTGAAATGTAATTTAAAGTAAGTTCATCACTTCCTGTAATATTTTTGTTTCAATATCAGCATGCTACGTAGTCATGTTTGTGAGCTAAGCTGTGATTGCAACATAGTAAGCGTAGGTAAAATCATTGGTTTAAATACGCATGTCAGTTCTGATGCTACGCTTTCACACAGTGGCTGTGGCTGAAGACAATCAACAATAACTAATCTTCTGATTAGGAATACATCTTCCTGTTAGTGGCTGAAGCGTGTAGACCTACGCTGCTGTGTTTGAACATTGGTCTTAGTGGTGTTATTTGAGAGAGCCTAATATTTACTGAGGTGGTACGTCGTGTACAAAGTTTGAGACCCACTGGTCTGGATCATTTGGATGAACTGGTCGGATTGCTTAACTGCCCTTCAGACTTGTTTCTGGTGAAACCGTGTCCCCACATCTCAGTAATCACTTTGCTGAACACAGGGACCCAAGATGTAATAAACTGGAATTAGCCTTTAATGCCACCCTCTTGTGAGCTGTACACTATGCTGCTCTCTGCTTGAATAATAGTTGCATTGTAGCTCAGATTACCTGCACAATGTCCAGCACCATTCCAGCTGATACCGTGCCAAATCCAGCGAGCAAGAAAGGCAGCAAGATCTGCAGCGCCATGGCCAACGGCGACTCCTTGGGCATATTCTGCCCAGCGGGTCCCAGCCCTTGCTCCTCATCCTCTTCATCCTCCTCGTCTGCCTCCTCCCCAGAGAGCCTCCTCTCAGCCAGCATGGGCTCTGTTTCAGAGTAACCTCCATCTCCGCAGTCAGATAAAGTCACAGAGGACCGAGAGGCCCGGTCCAGGAGCCGTCGGCCATCTACGTGCGATGTCTCTTGTCTGTAGCCATTCTGGACCGAGCCGGCCTCAGGTTTCGCTCCGAGGTCCACCATGGCTAGCCGCTCCTCCTGTAGCTTGGTGTAACCGGTGGGAACCATGGTCTGGAACAGAGAGGCAATCCGACCAGAAGAAACAGGTTTCAGAGAGAGAGTGCTCCACCCGCCACCTGCTCCGCTCATACGCACGGTCAGGCTAGAGCCCAGGGAATCCCCTATAGCTCCTCCCAGACTCTGGATACTCATGATGTGGTGCAGGGCCGCAGCGTCTCATCTCCTGTCGTCCAGTCAAAGAGCAGTGTAATAATGATACAAAGTAGAAGTGTTTTACACTGGCTCAGGTGCACCATCCATGTCGGAAATTGGTTTTCAGGACTCACCAGCCTGAGGAAAAATACACAAGGAGAGATAACAGATGAGGGAATAGCTGGGAGACGGGGAATGACAGCCCAAAGTAATATTTGAGATGACATCAAACGGAACAGCTGAGTCACTCATAAAGAGGAACAAAAAGCCCCATGATCGGTAACCACAGAAGCAAGGCTCTAAATATGTTGCAGCTGTTTTGTAATGAATGACAGACCCGGCTCTGAGGGAATCTATGGGATGTTACATCAGCATGAGTGACAGGAGTTTGAATCAAAAGTGCCCACATCATTATGGTAACCACAGGCTTGTTTGAGATGCAGTGAATGTGTTCAAGATAGATTTTGGTGTCCCGTCAGTCCTCATGATCACATTCAATACTGGACAATTTGTTGCCACTTTCATGAGGACACAGTACAGCTGTTCACGCCTCATAGTGCTGTAAGCCACGATGCATGTTGCTGGATGTTGTGGAGGTGGAGAATCGGGTACTATTTATCACAAAACCTGGAGGAAATGAATAGAATGAGTTAGGTAGATGGTGTGAGAGTGTAACAAAACAGGGGAAAATGCGCCTCTGAAAACAAGAGATGCACGTTAAACCGGCGTTGCTTGTCACTGCTGCTCATAACTTATTGTCACCTTTTCCTCTGCACTAAGGCCGTTAACGGTACCTGTCTGTATCAGTCTCAGCATTCAACGTTAACGTTTATACTTCACGCGAGCGCGTTCATTTAACGCATTCGTACGGCCACAGCTAGCATTTAATGATAGCCTTGCTAAACACGAGAGTAGTGGCCAACGTTGGTTGTGGATATTTGTTTATGTTAGCTAACACTGCGCTACGGTAGCTAACTTAGCTGTGTAACGTTGGAAATCAAAACAGTAGGAGGCACGGCTCCCTACTTGCTTATGCGTTCACCGGGATAATACAGCGGCCGGTGTAAGCTAGTAGACATAGAAATAACAAAACACTTTGGCGACTACGATAAGAAGTATTGATATTTCTACAAGTTACCTTTTTGTAACGGAGACATTGTATCCAGGAGAAGAGATGGGAGTCTTTTTTGACAATCAGCCAGAGCCGCGTCAGAGGGGAAAATGCTACCGAAGCTCGTCTATGTTCGAACGATGAACCACTCCGTCTGAAAATAAACGTATAAAATAACCCGCGCCTGTGCATTTACCGGCATGTTTATCAGCATTTTGAAAACGAGTTGGCTTGGTTTATACCAAGAATGTTAATTAAATTGGATGTAACATGCGTAGGAACGTTACAACATGCAGAATATGCATGGCAGAGTTTTCCCGCATCTTACCTGTTTTCACTTGTAATTCTTGGCCATGTGAATGGTGGTGATGTTAGCTGAAATATTAAGCTGTAAATAAACACAATAAGGTGTCCGCTTTCAACAGAATAATATAAAGATAATCATGATGCGTACAAGATTGGAGTAGCATCCAGCTGCAAGGGGCTTTGTCAAGTGAGGGGCTTGTGCTCCGGGTCTGCAGCTGGATACTATTGGAGTATTCTCCTCGTCAACTCGGACCATGTCTGACTGGTTCCGCGGTAAACGAAATGAAGTGAGAGTGAGACCTCTCGCAGCACCTACGAGCTTTGTAGTAAGGTCAGAACAAAAAGTGCCACAGATTTTTTTTATTGCAGTTCGCACGCGCAGGATGCACGCTGTTCATTTGTTAAATCACTCCGCTTCTCGGTTCATCTCTATCACATTTTTCATATGTTTTGTCAAAACGAAGAGTTTTAACGACGTTTAAATGGTCGCGTCGCTGTCTTCCGAAACAGAAGATGGCGCTATATAAACATTGCACCGGTGTTTCTGTCGCCCCTCACCCGGATGTAGGTCTCACATGTTACACATGTCGATGCTAACTGTGGTGGCGCCTTTAAAATGGATTTAAACATCAAGAAAACGAGTTCCCGGGCTTTGCTGGCATGTGGGAACGGAGAAGGTATGATGTTTGTATTTGCAGTTATAGTGTCGGATAAAAAAAAAACATGCGAGTTAGAATGAGAACAGCCCGTGTTTCGCTGCGGTCCATGAAAAAGTTAGCTAACTACTGCTACAGCCCCTCCAAGTTGGCGTAGTAAGTCAGTGAATATGTTCCTATAAAGATGTGTTCTTCCAGAGCTGCTGCCGTGTCTGTTTGGGTTTCACACTAAATGAAGAGTTAACGCTTGCACTTTGTGTGGAAGGTTGTAAAGCCAGGTCACCAGATTCGGGAAAGGGTTTGCTTCAGAGGCGAAGAAACCTCCAAAACATGACCAGCATGCTGTTTGATATCCAACAGTCTTCTGATATTCAGACTAAAAAACGGTTCTGCATTTAAACCATTCCATTGAACCACGTGTGCAACAGAAAGCCTATTATTCCTCATGTATCACAAGGCTTGTTTTTGAATAGTATATTTTTTAATGATTTTTTACAAAACCTAATAGGTATTCTGCTTCCTTACCTTCTGACCTGGAGACCTCAAACCACTTTGGCTTTAGATTGTGAGTAGTAGGATGCGCAACTATGTCGTTTGGTTCAAATTTGTGTTTTTTCATTTTTTCCTATATTCCACTTTTGGATCTTTCTGTCACAGTGAAAACTGGAGACACTTCCGGGGACAGTAGAAGCCTGGTACAGGTCTCTGAAAACGGGGACTGTCCCTGGAGACCGGGGGACCCCCCCCCCCCCCCCCCCGTTAAAGAACAAATAAATAGTTCTGGCTTGTAAAAAGTATTGCATGAAACAGAATTCTTCACATCAAACAGAAACGCAATGACCGTTTTCAATGCTCATAATGATTCATTGAAACATAAATTCCTAGAATGATCTAACATGACAAAATCAAAACACATATTCTTTGCTTGTAAAAACTCCATTGAATTGTCACCCCACTCTGCAAGTGTATGAACCCTGTCTAACCAGAGTTCACAGGATTTGACATCAGCTTGTCATTTCTACATTAGCCCTGTTGTCATAAAGGGGCTTTTTGGTTGGAAAACTTTGGACCACTCATTATTACACATTTGTTTGGAAATGTGACTTTATTGTGACTTCATGCTGCCTTCCTCAACCCTTAGTATGATGATTTAATCTTTTTTTCTATGCGCATGTTACCACTAGCAGAAACAGAAAGACTGAATGTAGGGCTGGGAAGGTATGTTTTTTTTCTTCTCACCGCGGTGAGAAAGCACCGTAACCCCTTGGTTTGGTGGTCGACCGATTTTAAACATTGTTGATTTCCTATGGAGCAAACATGAAAACGGCTTTGGAAGGATGTTGACGAGTCCAACAGAGTCAATGTTGTTAACTAAACAATAGATCTTGTGTTTATTAGAGAAATGAATGTGCCGTGTGATCTAAACAAATCTAACTTTCATTAACAAAACAAAACAAAAAGCAGAAATGTCACATGACCGCACTGATGTGGTTATTACATCAACTTTTAAAAGTAACGATAGAACGATACATCGGCTGGCTGATATTTGCGTTTTTTGGGGGGGTATCTCCCGATGCACGCTGTTGCGTTCGCCCATATTTTTTTTCCCCAGCATTATTTACAGACAAGTGTCCACAGGCAGCTCTGTGTAGCTGGAGACTCCTTTTTAAAGTTCAATAAATGTTCCTTTTTTATCAAACTGAGACTTGTAACAGTTATCATCATTGTTCATAATTCATATGATGTAAATTGAGGGAGCAAAAGTAGAATCGTCTCAAGAAAATTGGAGGTCCATATCAGTCATCGGCTTAGGCTGATGGAAAAAAAATCGGTATCTGCATCGTCCCTAAAACATCCATATCGGTCGATCCCCATTTAAACGTTTATTCTTAGCAATACGCGTCTATACTTTTCACTATAGAAAAACAGGTGCTCTATAGCTCATTGGAAGCGTGTGTGTTGTGCTTCTAGGTCTCAGTGAAAAGCTTCTCCTCAAGCCAAAGGCTGGCAGATCCCTGCAGACGGAGAAAGTCCCGAGAAGCAGCGGTAAGGCAAAACGCCACTTCCCTGCATGTTGTATTTGGTATCAGTTACTGTTTAGTTCTTACTCTGAGCGTTAGTCATGTGCAGTTGACATAAAGCGGCTGATACGATGCGTTTTGTTGTGCATCAGTCTTGGAGCGGCTGCAGAGCTTCCTGCCGCAGATGGCCGAGGCCAACGAGAAGCTGAAGCGACAGATGGATGACGCTCCCGCTGGACGCTTTGACATCGAGAGCGTGGAGGAGGCAGAGAAGGTGATAGAGATGGTGAGTGTCAGTCTGCCTCTCTCCGGGGAACTAGAAAGGCAAGCGCTTTTTTTAGATTACAAACGATTCATTTGTAATCTGATCTGATTGAGTCACGTAATATCTTTCAGGATGTGGCGCTCGTGGAGCTCAGCGGCTCAGAGAGCGACTCCGAAGACGAAGAGGAGACTTCGGACTCTGGGGAGGAATCGGGCTCCGGTGAGGAGAGTCAGATCACAGAGCAGAACCTCAAATTACCCGGAGGCAAAGGCAAGCAGAGGAAAGCCAACATCCAGATTCTCCATCAGCAGGGAGAGTAGAAAAAGCAGCCTCACAGACTTTTGGCTTCGTATGGAGTTTCTGTGCCCTACGAGGCCATGGGGGTTAAACTGACCAATGACCAAACCTCTGCCTCAGGTGTGGAGGGATTTTTAAGTACTTCACAGCCACAGAGATCAAAATGCTCCAGTGTGGAGAGACACAGATCATCCTCATCCCTATGGGAACCCCAGTGAATATAATTTTGTACATTTTTAAAGCTGCAGAAGCGCCTTTGGAGCCACAACAGTTGCTGTGATTACCCTCTCCGCTCTGGCCATCGGCTGATCGCTAACTGTACGTGACGTGTTCAGACGTATCCCTGTGGATCACCTTGTTTATTGGCCTCTGCTTTCATTAGCTCCAACGTGTCTTACTTCAGTTTAGACTACAAACTCTTTGTCCTTTCAGGAGGCACAGTTGTGGTCTTGTCGCTGAAGATGGATAATCAGAAAAGAGCATTATTAGGTATATGGCGATGGAAATAAAGCCTCTGTACACACCCTGCTACATCCAGATGTACTCATTCTTCTAACATGCTGCTGCGTCTTCTGCAGAGATTGAGATCAGGATGCCAGTGTGTTTTTTGTGCCAGAATGTCCACATTCAAGCAAGAATGGGTGTGTGAAATGTGACACAGACAGCCATGTTCCTCATGTAGCCTCACAGTAAGAGGGTTCCTGGTTCGAATCCCGCTGGGGCCCTTCTGTATGGAGTTTGCATGTTTCCCCCCCATGTCTGCGTGGGTTTTCTCTAGGTTCACCTACTTCCTCCCACAGTCCAAAGACATGCATGTGTTAGGTTCATTAGTGACTCTAAATTCCCCGTAGGTGTGAATGTTGGTATGAATGGTTGTCTATCACAGGGCATATAGAGACAAACGGAGACAGACTGGTGTCCTGTCCAGGGTGTACCCCGCCTCACGCCCGATGTCAGCTGGGATCGGCCCTGGGGTCCTGCCCCCCGCGACCCTGATAGGGACAAGAGGGTGAAGATGGATGGATGGATGGATGGATGGATGGGAAAGGGTGATGGTGACATGGAATGTAGTCGTTCTCATTAGGCGTTTTCCAGATCCTCTCACTGAACAATCTTACAATAAACTGTCAAACTCTTAACATGGAAAAATTATCATTTAATTCCACAATAGTCCTGTCATTTTATGAAAAAAGGTCAAACAAATTACAACAGAAGCAAACTCAACTGATCGTGTATCCTCAGGTTGTCCTGAGTAAGGGGGGAAAAAGCCCTGAAAAATCCCAATCGGGGACCGTTTCTAAAAAGACCCAAATATGCCCCGTGTATTCACCTACTCATTAACTTTTACTTTAAAGCACGGACTTGGGTCACCGCTGAATGGATTTCACTCCTGTAGATGACTGAGAACTATAAATGTGTCCTGCACAAGATACAAAATTACACAATAAACAAAGATTGTATGTGGGCTACCTTTTTGTCTCCTGCACTCTCCTGTTCTTCCCTCAGACTCATCCCCTAGAAACCGTCCCACGGACCCAGCCCCAAACCCATCCCTGCAATAATCATTAATCAAGGCTGGTTCAAAATAAAAGACTAAATGGGTCCAGTCACACATTAACATTAAGTCTGTTACTGTTATATGTAAAAAAAAAAAAAAATTTCACCCGTCTTTACCCAGTGCTTAGATCCATTTAGGTATTTATGGAAATGAGCACATACGTTATGAGATTATGCTCCATCTGCATACGGGAACAAACAATTTCAAAAAACTTGTAATGTATTTTTTGTGTCTTGATGTAAGTAATCAACTCAGTCATTTTCAAGATGATATCTGAAGGTTGCCCCCCCTCATATTTGTGTGAGAATAATATAATACTGTTTGGGTCTTTTTTCCCCTGACTCAGGACAAACAGAGGATTCACAATCTGTTGAGTTTGCTTCTGTTGTAATCCAGGACAGATAAGGACTGGGACGAGAAAATCCCTTCCATTTAAACAGTCACCAATGTTGGTTTTTCAAGAGCTGAGGTCCCATGGGGTTGAGCTGAAGCTGCATGACAGGGGTGAGACTCGGCAGCACTATAGGCTTTGTTGTAGCTGTCCCATTGCTATAGAGGGGAAAGATAAGACGCAACTCTTAACTCCGTCACTTTGCAACAAACCAGCTCTGAAATTCCTGCATTGTTCCAGAAAAATCCCAATGTTTCAAATCCAGTGGAACATTGTCTCAATGTATTATTGTTGTAATGTAAAAAAAAAAAAAGCCATAATCCAGTCATTAAATAAAGAAATCACAAAACAATCGTAGCGAATCGCATTATTGTTATGTCTTTGTTTCACACACGATGACACTGTCAACATGATCTCAGTTTATTGAAATGAATCAGAAATACTTTAATAATCACAGGGGGAAATTGTTTTGTTTACAAACAACATTTTAGACAGTATTGAACAAATGATTGTGATAATCCAATAAGGAGTGTGTCGGTAAGGAATACATATCTGGATCAAAATAATGGATGGAACTATATCTCAGTCCTTACCAAGTGAACTGGTGTTTGTCACGGTAGGATGTGTGATTGTAGCTCATTTTCATCTTCATATGCTAAAATCTATATTTCTTCTAAAGGATATTATACTTTTGGCCTTTTTATGCATTGCCATCAGTTACTATAAACTCATTACGTTATGAGTTATTATTTGAAGAACAATCGGCAGCATCTGTGACAAAAGACAGGATTTCTAACAGAGAAAATGTGAGTTTCTGTGACGCTTCTTTTTTGGACGAGACAACTCTTTAGTTTTACTCTCGGTTGTTGCCAAACTTCTATTTTCAAATATTTCACTCAACCCAAGTATCCAAGGCTTAATCATCTTCAATTGAGAGGTTAAACATTTCACAGCTGGCTGATGACACGGTTTTATTTCCCATGGATAACATGCAGAAACAAACTGCACTACAGGTGAATCAAAATCATCCCAGGGTCTTTTTAAGCAAACTGGATCATCAAATAATCCATCAAGACAATGTTTTTGTGTATGAACTATTAACGTAGGTTTTCCGGAGAGATGCTAACAGCCTGTCGCGGCTAACACGGATAAGCTCTGGGCAGTGAGTTGGATGCATTTAAACATATTTTTTAACCACTAATACTTCTCCAAATAACAGCAAACCTCTGCAGTAGCAGGAGAAGAGTCCCTAGATAGAAAACAAAGCACCAACACCATAGTTAGTGAACCCAGAGTTTATTAAAATAGTGTTTTAAAGACTTACCTACTGGCCCCTGTACCAGCTCCTCTCATAGTAAAGTCCATTTAAGTCAATTACCAAATACAATCCAAAGGAAGGAGCCCATTGATGATTTATATTCCAGCAAAACATGTGAACGTTGTGGTTTGCTGTAGACACGGTAATCCCTCTGCCTACTACACAGCGCACCGTGACCTTTACCACCCTGCTCGCCAGACGTAACATTCTCCTTAAATGGAAGCATGTTTCTCCACCGACTCATACCAGTTGGATCTGTGAAATTTTGCAATGTCTTCGGTTGGAGAGGTTAAGGTTTTCACAGAGGGGATCTTTGACAGCATTCCACCAAACCTGGGACCCACTGCTGGTTTTTATTAGCAATAGAATAACTGTTACTCCTGATGATGCTGAGGACACTTTGGGTTCAATCTTTCCCCAGTCCTACGCCCAACATAATGTTTCCATCAGACCCAAATAAACTGAACGTCCTCTCATCACTGAAGTGACTCTGGACCAGTTCTCCTCTGTCCACACAACATGCTCCTCAGCAAAGGCAAGTCTACTCTTTTTATTCTTTCTGCTGATGGGAGGTTTGGTCACTGCAGAGTGGGCTTTCACTCCAAATTGTCTTAAACGATGAGACACTGTGTACAGAGACAGATCCTTGCCCTGTTCAGCACTGAACTGGGGACCAACTCCAGCTGCAGTGATGAACTGATTCCCCATTGAGAGTCTTCTCATCATCCTGTCCTCTCGTGGACGGCCGGCCTTTTTGAGGGACTTGAATCTGTGTCCTTGTGAAGTTTCAATCTTGTTGAAATCACTGTGAACGCCCAACCTCTGTCTGATGGCTGAGAGGGTCGTCCCTTTGGCCTTCATCTGGACAACCTGCTGTCTCAGGGTTTCAGTCTCCTTAGAGCAGCTGCCATCTTACTAAGTAATCAGGAGAGCTGCAGATAAACAGGGGGTGTCCAAGAGTAGAGTGAACTGTCACCAGGTGCAGATTAACACCAATAACTGGAGGGATCTGAAAGGGTTCTCTGATTTTACTCTCTGCTTTTTTCCCAAAATGAAGGTTTTTGTTGAAGTGCCTTGGTTATTTAAAAAAAACAACATGCTAGGACAGCAGTGGTATAGCCACAGCTGATATTCTGTCAAATTATGATCAGTAAAAAAAAAACAGTAGTTCAGAATAAATCAAGTATTTAGTATTTGTTCTCCACGGTATACAGATAGAATATTTAGGAGACGTGCTGGTCTGTTTGTGAATATAAAGAATGT